>NC_060951.1:47530712-47533211 GCF_022045245.1 Lucilia cuprina | reverse complement strand
TGAAGATTTTCCATTGGTGATAACTGATTTTCACGATTTTCTTGGTAAACTTTATTCTTTATATAACAACCGATTTTTAATAGAAAATGTGTAAAATTACTTTTCTTTCTAACCTCGTTTAATTTGCAAAATATTTCATTTTGACTATAGCAATACCGAATATTATGTATTTCTCCAACTTTCTTCCCATATATTCTTTATTTTCACAATTTCTCATGTTTGTTGCTTTTACCGTTGTTGTTTTTAATTTTCAGTATGTGTCTGTGTGTTCTTCTTGTCAAAGTCTAAAGAATTTCAAATTAGGCCAAAACGATAATGACGATGATGATGATGTTGTTAATGTTTACCAAATGTTAATTGTGTTGATTTTTTGACTTGTGTATAATTAACAATAGATTTTTTTGGAGATTCTCTTTTTTTCTAATGTTTAATGCATTCAGGTCTTTTTACATTACCATTTTTAGTTAAGTATTTAAAAGCAATATTTGCATACAAAATTTCTTTTGTAAAATAGAAAATTAAATATTTAGTTTTTTTTTGTAGGTAAATGTATAAACCAGATCATATAGTTTTTACCATTTTCAATAGAATTAATGCTTTTTAATAGAATTATACACAAACACACCTACAGAGATTTCAAGTAATTTGAATCCTGGATAAATATTTGTAGGAACAAATTTAATCAGGTTTTTGTTGAGCAAAGAAAAATTAGGTTTTGTAAATAAAGCTTCTTTTCAAATCAGATAATAGTTCGTAAAATCTTCATCAGTAATTGCTTATATATATGTACATATGTTTGTATATAGTGAGAGGTGTTCAAATAGGAATGAATTTTACATATTTAAAGTTTTTTATATAAAATTCAATTCGATTAAAAATTTTCATTAGAAACAAATTAAAGACAGTTGGCTATATAAGAGCTAGTTGAAGCTGTAGTCAGATTTCAGTTAAATATATAGTAAAAAAAAATGTGACATAATCTGTTAGCAATATTATGAATAACTAGACTATTTGAATTGGAAATATTATTACAATTAACAAATAATGCATTTTAGCTCAAAAACTATTAATTATATGCAAAAATACTTTTAAACTATAATGTAGAAAATTTAATTTTCAATTCATCTTAGAGCACATGATAATTATGGTGACTTATTAAGGAGAAGTTATGTGCCAATTTTGATTTAACCGTAACAGAACCCCTATTTCTCTAGGCTATAGCCCAATAAAGTAATAATTAATTTAGAGTTTAAAAAAAGAAATATAAACATTCATATTCTATCAACAATTTAATTAATTTTTAACAAGCTCTTCCTTTTTGGCCTATAACCAAACAACAAAATACAAATCAAAATAGAATCTAAAAAAAAAACACACACACAAGATACATTCTATTAAATATAATTAAGTTTCATAAAATGTTCATCCTATATTGTCCTGTTTTTTTTCCCAATTTTCAAATAATACCCCAGAGTACAATATGCCCAAAAATGTTCAAATCAAATTAGAAAATTCAAAACAACAATAACAACTATACAAAAAAATATTCTAACTACAATTTTTTGCAAGCTTTTTTTAAATTGTTGAACATAGAGCAATTAATGTGTGATATACACTCATATTTGACCTAGAATATTGTGAAAACATACTACAGAAAAACAAGAAAAAAAAAACATAGTTAAAAACCCCTTTTTTCAAAAAGACATCAAAACAAATATGAAAATATGTTTAAGTAATTAATAGAAATGGAAAAAAATAAACATATTTGGGACCGAAATAAGAATTAAGGAAAAAAAAGTAAAACAAAGAATTAAAGAAAATATAAGCATAATTAAAAAGATTTCAAAATAAAAATGTACAATTTAATGTGAAGAGAATCAGAAAGAAAAAAACAAGTATGAATGTATAGTCGGACATTGTCGAGTATATAATACCCTACACCAGTCAGTATGTGGATAATTTTAACAAATATTGTAGAAGTATTATTCATCGTTCTATAAAACTAAGTTTTGCAGATTTTTGTTGATTTTTGTTTTGTTGTTGCACTCATACAGTTTTTGCATAATTGTGTTCTGATATCTTTGATCATGTGATACCATAACTGCAACCATGTTCATTAATTCAGGGTTTGATACATTTCTGTAATACTAAACAAAAATCTAAGAAGATTATCCTACCAAAACTCACCTACATTCGCCCACCTTTTAACGTCCTAGCAACCAAACTACTGAGATGATTTTGTCAACAGAATATAGAGACCTATTACCAAATAAATACTTCTTTCTGAATAAAAAGACTAGACTGGACTATAGACCAGTCTAGTCTATTTATTCAGAAAGAAGTATTTATTTAGTTGTAGGTCTCTATATTCTGTTGATACAATCATCTCAGTAGATTAGACTAGACTATAGACTAGACTATAGACTAGACTATAGACTAGACTATAGACTAGACTATAGACTAGACTATAGACTAGACTATAGACTAGACTATAGACTA
>NC_060951.1:47524855-47530612 GCF_022045245.1 Lucilia cuprina | reverse complement strand
AAATTTTGCATAAATATTCTCTATTGATAAGGTTTGATTAGTATTGAACATCGGTCTATGTTTTCACATAGCCCCCATACAAGTGGCCGCCCAGAAAACAGTTCAAAAAGTCATAACTGGTTTAAAAATACCTGATGAAATTCAGCAGACATATGTCTTAATGGACCGTATGCTCAATATAGGATGCCCTTCTAAAAATGTTACAATTATGTAAAGAAGTTTTGTATAAGTTTAGATATGAGAATACAGCAATGACAACAAGTTTTCTATGATCCAAAATTTCTTTACCAACTTTTGCTTAAATACGAGTACAGCGGTAAAATTTAACGTAAATCAGTTTCGTAAGAACCAAAATCTTTCTATAAGATTCGCAATAGGCGAATATAACAATTTTTTTGTAAAAACATTAAATTTCAATTTTTAAGAAATTTTTGAGATTACTTTCGTATGTCGATGTAGGTGTTTGTTACTGCAGTAGTTGCATAGAAATTGTGTGCTCATGAATGTTTATATATGGTTTTCTTTTTAATATTTAAGTAAGAAACCTATAAGGATTCATTCTTCCTTTATTTTTTTTATTATTGTAAGTTAGAATAGTTAAATACACAGAAAAACAACTACAACTGTACAAAATAAAAAATCTTTTCAAAATTAACAAAAGCTTTAAATGCACAGCTTTGTAAAACGGCAAAAACAGCAGCAAAAGATGTAGAAGCTGCAGCAGAGCAATTGTGCAACATAAACACACAGATACTTGCACACACACATATACAAACTTATTATCAAGAAAATAGCATTAAACTCAAGAGCAACCACAACATTACTTCCAAAATGTGTTTTGTTTGACATCAAACTGGGTCACAAGGAAAAAAATCATTAATTTATAACTTGTTTTTTTTTTGCTTTAAATTAAAAAAAATTAAAATAAAATAAAACGAACCAACTATGCTATAGTTAAGCATATTACTAACGTTCCTCTATTGTACACAATTTGAATTTGGTCTGCTAGTTTGTGGTAGTTTTTTAGAAGTCATAAGTTTGTTTAAAAAAAATTTACACACTCAACTATTGTACCCACCCACACCCAGTTCCATTTAGTTTTCCTTTAAAAAAAATAAAGGAAATTATTTACTTTGCACATACACACACAGAAAGTGGAGAAATCAAGTTTTATTATATCTTAAATCAAACTGCGGTAGTTCTTATTGTATTTCCATACTGGAGGCAAATGATAAATTAAATATTGCACTTAAGAGTCTTTGTAAATATTTAGTTTTTTCATCATCTTAATAATTAATTTCACTTTCCTATGATCATCGAGAATAAGAGCAATAATAAGGAACCATTATATGTTCTTATTTTATTTTAGAAATAATGGTTACAAAAAAAGATTCCGACAAGCGTCATCCTATGGGACGACTCTGATGAGAACAAGACATGAAATATCCTCAAAATGAACAAGTCTGATGATACATGCGGGTTCAGACGATTGTAGAGAAAACAGTGAAAGTCTAGAGTACTTTCATTGTTACTATCAGGCTTTCGCTGAAGTTAGATCTAAGTATCTTGGGAATGATGATATTCTGGAAATAATAATGTTCATAAAACTGAGTAGAACATTCAGTGGACAATTTTTTCTTTTTCCATGAAAGAGACTGTTGTGCACGTCTTGGTAATGGTGTATATCTTTGAATATGATGTAGTATACACCCTCCTAACAACCTAACCTAGCAAGATATTAAGCTCAATTATGGTTCTTAGTCGAGATTAATATATCTGGAAACTAAAGTCCTAAATGCGGAACCAAGATTTGTATATTTGGAAGATTTCTGCGTGTAGAATTGAATTTTGGAAATTTCATAGAAAAACTGTGACTACTTCGCACATGCGTGTAAAGAGAATTCATTAAAGCACTAGGAATGTCCGAAACTAATCAAAATATATGAAAAAACCAGGGCTAAATAGTCCACCGATGTATTACATCAGAATTATTACAATTCTACTCTCTTGCTCAAATTGTAGAAGTATATAATCGGCAAAATGATCCTATGTAAAGCTCGATATGAACTATGTTGTTATTAAAAAAATAAACATAATCTGTGCCTACATTTAATAGAAGTACTAAACTGGTCATGTACTACAATAATGTTAAGAGAGGAGTAGTTTCGATATTACCCAAATTGATCTTCATTTGTAGACCTAAGCAACAATTTCAAAACTTTTGCGAGTAGCAGATACATATTGAAGCCGATAGATCTTGAAATATGACTTTGCATGACTGTTACAAAAGTAACTTGCGATGAAAATTTGATTTAAATATCCCTAAATGTATATCCCTAAATGTATATTAGGCCCTGACAATTACAGAGAACATTTCTATGAAAGTGTAATGGTTGCTTAAACTTTTTATAGATATTCAGAAAAATGTGGTTAAAAAATTTTTCTCACTAAATAGATCTTACCACACCACTGTTTTGATCTTTCAGTTTGATCTCACTGCCTCCATTTTCAAATAAATGCATAAAATTTTAAAAGAAATGGTAATTTTAGGTTTTACACCCAAAAAGACGGCGCTTTTCTAGATTACAAGGGCAACGGCTAGTTCATCCATCCCATTACATGATTATCAGAGTTTCACAGTGATGCTTAAATATTCTACTAAAAGACTTAGTTTTGTAATTCTCTGTAGAGGAATGGTCTACTGAAACATTACAAACTAATCTTAAAAGCCAAGTTTGCAGTTAAATAGCACAGACTAGGTCTAGCAATCAGCACGAGTCTTAACCTAGTTTATTGCAAACTTTAACTTTAATTATCACAAAATAAAGTTAAAGTAAGCACAAGTAGAAAGGAAACATAAAACAAAACATAAAAACAATTCGCCGGTTTGTTAAAAAAATAGTCCAATATTTCAAAACCCACTTACAAACTTCAAAGACTTAATCACAACAACAAAATATTTTCAACCCCCAAAAAACACACAGAGCAACACCAAAACAAATGTTGCCTTAACACACTGACTCGGTTACAGATTCAGCAGGAGATTGTGAACAAAATATTAAGAGAAAATATCCTTTCATAAGAATGTGAAAAATAATAAATACACAGAGAGAGAAAAAGAGAAAGAGCGGTTCAGAGTAACAATGTTAAAACATTGCTGCAAAGTTTATTTTACTGCAAAAATTGTTGCAAGGATTGTTTTGATATGAATTTCTTGAGCTTCCCCCATTGCCGTTTTTAAAGAGGTGGAAAACCTTTAAACTTCAAGATGTTTTGTTTGATGACCTTTGGACGTTTTAGTTTTTAATTGTTACAAAACTGAAGGTTCTTCATTTAAAATTCAATAAATTTTTGAAATGTTTAGACGTGCTCAAATGATTTTAGGGTGATGTTTTTGTGAAATTAATGCAAAATGCGATTGAGGTTAGATGGTTGAATTGAGTTTTGGTTTTGTTTGTTATGTTGACAATAATTTGAATTTCAATGTTAATATTTGAAAATTATTTTCAAAGAAATTTTATGTATTTTAAGAAGTTTGGTTTTTGACTGACCATGGTTATTGCGAACAATTGCAGTCACTTTATACTTTATATACATCAGGGCAATGTGTTTATGTATTTATAAATGAAATCTGATGAAACCAAAAATTATTTAAACTCCAAAATAAACCTATTAATAGTAGCAAGTAGATACTTAACTTCAAGTAAATATCTATTTAAGTTTCTAAATATTTAAACCATCACTCAGTATGCACTTATTTTCACTTTCCCAATAACGATAATGTCATTCATTTAGTAGAACTTTTTTGATGTCCCTTCAAAAGGCTAGACTTGAGCGCAGACATAATTCATTTCTTTTAGAAATACTTGTTACGAATACTTTAATCTATTTAATGCTTCAAAAATTCCGAAAAAACACATTTAATGTGAAAACTTAAATATTGTCAAGTCACTCACAAAATCATTATGCAGGATGAAAACTTTCCTTTCATACTTCAAATATATATTGCAACCAACAAACGAACCAACCACTTTTAAAAAATTATGCGCATTTTTTATTTTGAAAATTAAATTTTCATTAAAACGCTGCATCAAGATTGATGATAAATTTAACCTTGTTTTGTACATAAAATCATTTAAATAAAACTTTTTATTTTTCCTTTTTTATACCATAACCATAAAAAACTGAAATATACTAAAACATCTAAAAGAAGAAAAAAGGGGAAAATAAATAAACTTCCATTCAAGACGTAGCACTTGTAAAAATACATTTAAATAAAAAAGCTGCACGGTATCTTTGGTGTAATAATAAAAAAATGTATACATCCAGCTAAGACGAAGCTTGTGTTCTCTATATTTAATGAAGGAAAATAATAAACAAAAAGGATAAAGAAACTTAACAAGTAAATCATTATACGACTAACCACACTATCTATAATTTGATTACACGTTTACGTGGACATAATAAATGACAGACATACAGATGCAAATCTCAAACAGATCAAAGGACAAACAGATCGACAGATAGAATTCAAGATTGAAGAACATATGAACATACAGACAAACGGAAAAACATACAGACTAGTCTAGATTATAGACGAATAGATTTACAGAAAAAAGTAACATTTAAATTCGAAAAACTTACAAACGTAATAAAAAACTTAACACCTTAATGAAGGGTGTCATAAAAAAACTAAAACAACTAAAAGAGAAAACATACATAAATAATGACCACGTGAGTGACACATTTTTTTCTTCTTGTATCTTCCACAGTTTCTTGACAAGGTAAAGTAGACTAGTATGAACATAAAAAAAAACAATACGCACGTAGAAGATTTACAGAAAAGACATAAAAGCAAAAAAAAATAACAAATAGGAAAGTACTCACACACTTACTTTTCTTATGTTTTATTCTTTATTATTATTGTTGTATTGATGACGACCAAAACAAGGACAAGCATTGACGACAAATCACAACAATTTCAAAGCAATAAATCAGAAGTGACTTTGGTCTTCTTTTTAATCGCACATCATCAATCAAATCAATCAAAGAGTTTGTTTTTGTAATACAAAATAACTTGTGGAGGAGAAGGTGGCGAAGAGGCTAAAACATATTTAGCTAACAATAACTTTTTTTATTTAGTTACAAATAAATGTCACAAATTTCTAAAGTAATTTACAAATGTTTCAAAAAAGGGTTAACATAGATGTATTTAAAAACTCCCTCTGGCATTTGTAGATACATAAAGTATCCAAAAATAAAATTATTAATGTTTGTAATAATATATGTATATTAGTTAATAATACTAAGTAATTAACATGACATATGATTAACATTAATAAGTGCAGCAATAATAAAAACATTTGTACTACATTTCCCTTTATGTGCATTGGACTACATACCTACAACACGTCGTATGAGTTATGAAAATAAAATATTTTAATACTCATACGCTAAGGTGGTAAAGGTGTTAAGATTAATTTTTTTCCCCAAATTTTTATTGTATTTTAAAATATTTGAGCCAATTTATGGGGCAGATTTGAATAATTTAAAAAAATAGCTTAACAGCAAACGCTTCCGATATAGGAAGAATGGAAACGTACTATAGTCTAATGGTCCGACTATAGACTAGACTATAGACTATACTACAGACTAGACTATAGACTAGACTATAGACTAGACTATAGACTAGACTATAGACTAGACTACAGACTAGACTACAGACTAGACTACAGACTAGACTACAGACTAGACTAC
>NC_060951.1:47299033-47524755 GCF_022045245.1 Lucilia cuprina | reverse complement strand
CTATAGTCTAGTCTATAGTCTAGTCTATTGTCTAGTCTAGTCTATAGTCTAGTCTATAGTCTAGTCTATAGTCTAGTCTATAGTCTAGTCTATAGTCTAGTCTATAGTATATTACCATGTAATGAAAGTTTTCGCTGGGAATACAGGAATATATTTTTGTAGTTATCGAAAATGTTTACAAAAATCTACATTTATTAGAATTAAAGATAGAAATAAAAAATTTCAATTTATGGAAAAAAACAAAAATGTTTTCTGAATTTTAACATGAGAGACAAATGACTGGTAAACTTTAATTTATACCCTAATATTTGGTCACTGATACTTTATCAAAAAATCAGATATTACAGCAACTGGTTTTAATTAGTTACATTTTGTACTATATATAGCATAATGATAACGTATTGATTTTTTGAATTATAATGCAGCTTATTAAACAATGTTGCATGGAATTATGATGATATTTTTGCTGCAACCAAATTAAAATTGAGCTCATTATCATTTTCTAATAAATAGTTACGTAACATTCAATGATAGCAGCCTACTTTTCTATTCATAATAAACGGAAATATTTGGTTACTCAACTTAAATGATTTAATTAAAAAACATTTAGCACAACTACAGCGTATTAGCAAATAGTTATTGTTTTGAGCAAATATTAGCAAATAGTGATTGCTTTGAATGGTCAAAAAATTTGAGGATTGAAAGAAGAATTTATAAATTTTAATAAAAAAGAATTACATTAAATTTTTATTTAAATAAACTCAACTTATTTCCCACAATATGACCACGTTTTGCACATAAATTTAAAATAATATATATAGATATTTTGCCTCAGCCTAAGAATCTACTTGAATTACTTGTTTACTGTTCTTTTTTTCCTGTGTTTTCTTAACTGTTAATTTTTCTTTATATTCTTTTCTCTGTATTTTTTTCCAAAGTATTGTATCAGAGTTTCGCTGTTCTGTTTGGTAAAGAAAACGCAAAAGGCGGAAACGGAAATAGCATGTTCTCAGGTGTGTGTTACATTTAACGCTTGCTCCATCCAACACAAGTACCCATATCCGTTAATTTATGAAAATATATAGAGCTCGTGTTGAGTGGAAAAAGCCAACAGCAGCGTAATAAGTAGACTTCTACGATACGATAATGACGTATATTTTCTGAATATAACAGACCAACAAAAAAAACTGAATGGTAATTGTACACTGCAGTTATAGTATTATCAACTTCACACATATCTTTATTGTGTTTGTTAAAAGTATTGAGAAAGAAGAGTTTCATAAGTGTGAAGTAAAAATAATGGAAGTGAAAAAAATAAATCATAGAGAAAATTCATAGAGTATTAGAATTTTTCCATAAATTTAGGTTTTGTATAAAATTTTCAAAATTTTCGAAAAATTTCTCTTTTTATAGAAAAATTTCAAGATTTCTTCTTTTAAAGAAATTTTCGAAAAATTTCTCTTTTTATAGAAAAATTTTGAGATTTCTTTTTTTAAATCAATTTTTTTCTGAAAAATTTTCGAGAAAAGAAAGTTTTTTTTTCTAGAAAATTTTGTTTTTATCGAAAATTTTCGATAAAATTGTGTTTTGATATTGAAATTTCGGAAAAATTTAATTTTTAAAGAAAAATTTCAAACAAATTCTATGGTTATAGAAAATCATTCTATTGATCTATATATGCATTTGATTAAATATTTATATCTCTTCTATAGATCAGTCTTTACTACAGGCCAGCATATAGTCTGTAAGAAGATCTTATACAAATTTTCGAAAATATTTACATACTCATCGTACTTTAAAAAATTTTCATCTAATATCGTAAGCTAAAAAAAACTCAGAAAACTTACTAAAAAACTTTCAAAGTTATTCACTCCTCTTATAGATGCATCATAAAAATTTTATGTTTGCAAAAATTCCATACATTTTTTTTACTCACCATTATATCTCTCACAAGTGAAAGCTTTTAAAAAATTTACTTTACATCGCTGAATATACGGAAGACTTTAATAGAATTTTAAAGAATTTTGGTCACAAGGAAAAAAACTCCCAAACGAATATAAAAACAACAATGCAATAATTGATATACATGCGGATTTCAATATCAAACCTGGCTTCTCTTTTTGATTTTGAATGAAAAGGGTGTTTCGTTTAGAGGCGTTACACTAGGAATTAAATTGATTTTATAATATAAATTGTTTATCTGCAAAATGAATATTATTTAAAATTAATATTTTTCAATTAAAGTAATTTCTCGAAATATTGTAGAAATTCGATAATGAAGATTTATACCTAAAAACACCACTTTGTATGAGTTTGTTTAAAATGGCCATCTAAATACTATCGGCCTTATTCATAAACATTTATCAAAGTTTTATAAAATAAATTTTGTATGAAAATTCGATTTATAGACCTTTGATAAGATTGTATGAATAAGACCTTGCATCGATGATAGTACATACATCATCATCATCGCCATCATCTATGTCCATTTCACTTGTGCAAAGTTATTTATCGAATTGAACTGTTGCCATTTCAAACAATTGAATGAATTTTTCGACCGACTCGCTACAACATTAATAACAATGAAAAAGAACATAATGATGACATGACCTGTCATGTCATGTGAACACTGGGATTATAAATATGTATGCAAGTTATTTTTGAATGTTACACTTTTAGCTGATTTTAATGAATGACTTTTATGGAGGATTATAAAGGCAATTTACGGAATGTTTGTTACATCATCATTTTCGACTCACGCATTAAGTAATTGTTAAGTAATCATAAGGAAATATCAAAATGCTCGATTTAACTTTCACAAACATTACTTTTCTCTCTTGTGAACTAAGTATAGCAATTCTGGTTGTATTGCTTAGATGTTCCATTTTGCTAAAACATCCATCTGTGTCTGTATTCATGTTTATTTACGTTTCTTTTGCAATTATTGCATCCGTTCGATATTTGCTTTTGATAACGCATGTTTGAATATGAAGATTTTTAGTGCAAATCTGTAATGTGTTTTTACTTGATGAATGTTTCATAGGAAATTTTTGACCGTTTCATTTTAGATTTTTCCATTTCTCGTTTTTGTAGCAAGAATTCAAAGCTAACAAATGTTAACATAATTTATGTGAACGCATACTCATTTTAATTGCAATATATTTTCACTCAAAGAAAGCTATTACGACTTATTTTTTGGATCTGTTTATAATGTGTAACAGTCTTGATTATAGATCAGTAGATAGATCACTTTGGCCTATAATATTTCTTATAGATCAGTCTATAGCCGTGACTATTGATCAGTCTATAATATTTCATAGTCTAGATCACGATATTCTTGTTTATAGATCAGATCATAATCTTTCATTTATGTTCTTGGCAATTATAAATTTGAATATGATTCACTGAAACATAATTATCTTTTCAATAACTAAATAATGGTAACAATTGGATCATACCATAGTCAAGTATAACAAACAATATTATGGTAAATAAAAAATATTAAGATGAAATACTTCAACTGATATTTAAATATATATAATATTTTCAAAATTATTACAATAACCATAATATATTCAGACTACAATAATTATTTTAACCATAATATGTTGCTCTAAGAACATGGTTACCACAATTATGTTTTTTCCCTGCTTGTACAGTATATAGCCTCGTATATAGTTCAATCTAAAGTTTTGACTATAGGTCAGTCCATAGTCTCGACTATTTAAAAGTCTGTAGTCTTGCTACAGTTAGTTAATTAAACCATGTTTCTTTCTCTGTGAATAATTTAAAAAAAATGTTTCAGTGTAAGTTTTTTGCTTTTAAACAAAAAGTATTCATTTTAACCTCTATTTTGTTATCATGTCATGCTAAAAATATTGCACTAATAACCAACTATAACATGCGACTACGTAACATATTAGTCGAATGTTGTATAAATGTAACATTTTCTCATTTTCCAACCAACAACTACAATCATCAGTTTTATTTGCAGTGGCAGATTTGCATTTCAATTGAAAATCATTAATAATCCACACAATACCAGCCAAGGAATAGGGAGAAATAGATAGAACTGCAGACAGACGGACGTACTGAAAATGAGCAGTGCTTTAACAAATGAACTTAACCAAAAAAAAAAAACGAGGAACAAACAACAAAAGAACTTGCAAGCAAACAACAAGAGAAGAACTAAAATGTTTGTGGATGAAATGTTAACAAATAATCATACGGTTTGATGATTTCATTTTCCAAAAGGATTTTATAAAAAGCAGCTTTCAAAGTAGCAGTGATAAAGTAACTTATATGGAAAGATAAACAAGCATATTTATAATATGTTAATCAAATAAAACGACATGATAATTTTAAAGTCAACAATAATTGTTAAAATGTTTATTTGATTATAAAAATTACTAATTGTTGCAAATTACCTACATACTTTTTAATTTTATTGGACTTTTAAAAATAAAATTTAATTTAAATAATTTTTTTTTTTTTCAATTTGCTAACATTTAATCAAATTTATTATTCTTTAAAAAAAATATGCAAGCCAAATGTGTGAACACAAATATTTTAACCACAAAAAAACCCTAATACAAATATTTCTGTTAATGTGGTTTATTAGCAGTAATTTTTTCATTCTGTGCCTTACGGTCCCTTGCTCATCCTTTTCATGTTTTGTCTCCGCCGCTGGCAATGCCACAAATGTGAAAAAAAGACTAAAATTTATTTTTCTAAAAACTAATTCATCTTCTCCGTACAAACCAAATAAATGAAAATAAAACTGTAACTACTAACAACTCATAAGTTAATTGGAAAATTTTTGTGTTAAAAGTTAAAACACAAAAAATAACGAAGAGCACAACTAAAAATAAAAAAAAAACTATAAAACTTTATGCCTTTTTATGTTGCCGTTATTGTATTTGTCGATGCCACAAAAAATTCTCAATGGTATTTTGAGGCAAAAAATACCCACACACACATATTCATTTACCCAACCAGCAAATGCAAGCAGTCAACCATAAGTATGAGTGTGTTTGAGCTGAAGGAGTTCATATCGTCAGATATCCCAACAAATTTACAATGAGTTATTTCTATTTGATAACAATTTGAACTAGAATTTAGTCATGTCTATAGTCTAGTTTACAATCTTGCCTAGCCTGTAGTCTAGTCTATAGTCTAGTCGATAGTCTAGTCTATAGTCTAGTTTATAGTTTAGTCGATAGTCTAGTCGATAGTCTAGTCGATAGTCTAGTCTATAGTCTAGTCGATAGTCTAGTCTATAGTCTAGTCTATAGTCTAGTCTATAGTCTAGTCTATAAGCTAGTCTATAGTCTAGTCTATAGTCTAGTCTATAGTCTAATCTATAGTCTAGTCTATAGTCTAATCTATAGTCTAGTCTATAGTCTAGTCTAGTCTATAGTCTAGTCTAGTCTATAGTCTAGTCTATAGTCTAGTCTATAGTCTAGTCTATAGTCTGGTCTATAGTCTAGTCTGATCTACTTTATCATTAGTGAAAATTCATCAGACATAAATGTTTGATTGGGTTCTCCTACAACATCTCATACTTCAGCGATCAGCCTTACAACTTTATTGTTTGTTAGAACATGTAACCAACAAATACACAAACTCATACATATGCACTAACAAACACAAAATGGGAGTTGGAGAAAAAAGGAACAGCAACAAAAACAAGTGAACACCTCGAGCATTTGCAAACAATTCGTCGTCTATTTGTAGAAATAGTTTGTGAACGGAAACATTTACATTTTGTTACAAACAGGAGAAAAACAACAACACAAAAGTATGTGCACAAACAAAAAGTAAAAAACTTAAAAGATAATAATGTTAGAGTACAAGCACATAAAAATTATCATTAGTTAAAGAGGAACAGTGGGTTAAAATTTTCCATTTAAACTGAACGGTAAACTGTCGTTGTATATTATCACTTAGTACATATAATCTTATTATCCTATGCTTTCAAATTCGAAAGCTATCTATAATCTATCCGTAAACTACTAGTTACTTTTGTTTTCTTTATAATATTGATGATATTCCTTTCCACTGTTCTCCAAACAAATATCGTTAATATATTTTAGTTTAAAACCTAATATAAATGCATTTTTAGTACCCAAACAAAAACAACTCGGAGACCAAAAAAAAAAAAAAAGAAGAACAAAAAACCAACATGTCTCTTTGGAATTGAAACTCATTTTACTAAAATAGGAGACACATCATGCATTTGGATGCCAAATACTAGTTAGTTTATACATAAATATAAATTTCTTATATATTGTATACTTAGTAGTGGGTTACAAATGAGCACAGTCTAATATGTGGTTGTTGAATAAATACATTACAAAAAAAAACCTTCACAAAGAGGAAATATGTATTTAAGAAGCACAAACGTAGCCTTACATTATCATTTATATCATCCTCAAGATAGGTTATAGAAATTTATTTAATTTGATCAACGCTTTTAGTTAAGTATGGTTCTTGTCCAGACTAAGTGAAGGCGTGAGTTAACTATATTTATGTTAATGGTATTCATTTATAAATATTATAAATATAATTTATGCTATTCTAATATCCTAAACTGTTTTCTCTAGCACAAAACTCAACGTTCATTTAGCTACCATACAAATATTAGATATTTGCTAGTATGTATCGGTATGTGAGAGTGAATGTGTTTGAGTCCATGTGAATGTTTGAATGTTATATTCCCTCAACTACAATAACTGAAAATCTCCTGTTTACCTTCACAACTAATATAAACAGACAATTTAGCATACGCTCATCTAACTTACACATACAACTAAATTACATACATACTAAAACTTTATTACATATACATATGTGTTTATATATTAGTAGGGCAGTAACTCTTTGTAAAAAATCTATTTTATTTTATGTCATTACTAGTCGCATCCATCTAAGTAATTTAAATGGTATGTAGTAGTCATTGAAAACTGATGTAACTTCTTAGTTTTTGCTGGGTAGTTCTCGTTATTGTAAGCTTTGTGATTAATGACTCGATTTTTGAATAGTGTTAATAAAAATGTCAAACCCTACTTTAACATTGTACAATCCCATATATTTATATCCCTTAGACATAATCATTATCTATCGTTATTATCCTCCCTACCTTTATGTTATCATCGTCATCATCATCATCATCATCATCAAAAAAGAGGGGTTCGTTTGGCATGAAGCATCAACTTTAGCATTATCGTTATTTTGTAAAATGTTGATATTTTAATATGTGGCTTTTTTAGAGCATAAAAGCGGTATTTTGTTGTGGTATTTGTGGTTCACATTGTAATTAGGTCAAAGTTACTACTACAACAAGAACATGATGAAACTACTTATGTAGGTACTACTGTCATTCCCCAGCAATTTTATAATAAGACAATTCCCACATTCATATTATAAATACGGAAAATAATGGAAACTTTACTTTAGCGTTTCCAAGTAATCTAGCAGGAAGTCAATCATTACCTTAGTGTTGTAGAGTAATCTATTATAGAGAGAGGAGAGAGAATGAATTTTAAACATTTCTCCTGCTCAGTCCTTTAGAATGCAATAATTTTTGCAACGAAAATTTACGGTGTACATTTGAAATCGATATAAAGTCTGAATGAAGTTCAGAATAATCCTCAAGAACTGCTGAGTTCTCTTTTCCAAATGTACAAATACACATGCATATCTGCATATGTATACGTGCTCTGTTTGTATATCTAATATAATCCTACATTTCATATTTATCCTTATAATTTTTTAGTTTGGCTTCAATTTTTTATTTTTCTTTTTTTTAAACATAAAGTTTTGCATAAATCTACATATGCACATACAAAAAAATAGGGCAAATTAGAATATTTACTTTTTATTTTTTTACTAATACTAGTATAAGTATGAAATATTATTAATTTTTTCTAATTTAGTTTGATACATATATTACTTCATGCATGCATATGAGTACTAAGAACAATAGATTATTGTTCATGGTTCATCGTTGCCATCATCATCATCATTATGATGTTGACGATCATTATCATTGTCATTATAAACCTCAAGTACGTTAATCCATTTGATGAGCACATATTGTTAGTGGCATTAATTGCGTTCATTTACCTTTAATGTACAAGATTCTAATGAACAATTGCCAATTATATTGGGTAACCGAAAAAGATTTTAGGGAATTCGAAAGTATTTAGTAGAAAAAATAATGTGAGTTTACAAAAGATCTACCAGTTATTTTCAGATTTTTTATGTGAAAATCGAATTTTGAAGGGAAAAAGTAAGTGATCGCAGATTTTCACACCCTTAATATTATACCAACTTTTTAAGGTGTTGATTTGATCGCAGTTTTTTGCATTTTTGTTTCTTTTTTGTATGGAGCATTTTTTATTTAAAATAGAAGTGATCACATATCTGAAATTCGTTTTTGATTAAAGAGCTACAGCCGATTTTAGGCTTTTCATTTTAGATGAAAAGATTTACACTATTTCTACTATAAAAATCTGTGTTGGATGTAAAATATGAGCGATCACAGATGTTCTCTTTTAAAGCAAATACAAGTAGGATAGAAGGGGGATCATACGCCATAGGGGCACATCTGCCAATAGCGAATAACTTGGAAATTGAGTAATCGATTTTATCGCATTATCAAATTTTGTTTTCGTTTATCGATTATCTATCATCCCTAAAAATTTGAAATATTAACTTTAAATATGATGGGAGGTAAACATGATTAATTGTTTTTCAAAGGGCTGTTTTTTTGATAGAAAAAATATATTGGTCAGTATTAGAACGTCAATAATAGTGAACATTAATATTTCCGATAATATAATTTGAAGCCCGAAAAAATTTAAACTAAACCTCATAACTGCCCGTGGGGGATATGCGCCAAATATATGTATGTAATGCTTGTGATATAGAACAAAATTTGGTTAAAATATACTTAGAAAAAATCAGTAATAATTTGTTTTCATTTTTTGTTAAGTTTTGTGGACAAACAAAACAGCAAAATAAGTTTTTATTTTTGTATTTTTTTTTTCTTTAATTTTAATAATGACAAATCTGCCCCATCCCCTTGGCGCATTTACCCCATGGATGGGGCGGTATCTCCGTTTTTGTTCAGTGCGGAAAAGTTAAAAAATATGTACAAGAGGATGACTTAGGAAAGATTGAAAAGAATAAAACTAAAGCCAACATATCTAAGTATCCGAAACAAGAAAAAAATTAAGAATATGTATTGTGGTTTCAATTTGAGGCCGCTTAAAAAATTAATTTTTAATTCAAAATTCAAACTGACCACAGATTTTAAATACTTTCTTGAATTGAGGATACATCTAAATTTCGTTATTTTTTCTTAATACTAATATTCCACTTAATCTGATTAGGTTACCCAATATACATACATATGTATATTAACGAATTGAACTAGATACTGCCTATTCTCCTACGCTCATTTCTACATCTACATATAAAGATACATACATATATAATAATGTATGTTTTTGATATGATTACGTCTGTGTCTGTCTGTCTGTCTGTCTGTCTGTCTGTCTGTCTGTCCGTCAGTCTATACTAAAACTTCAAAGTCTATTGAATTATTATTTATCATAAGCGGAAGCTTAAACTATTATGAGGCATTTAATCATTTATGCGTGTATCAATGATAAGAGCAGTTTAAAGTCAAAATTTTAAAATGAATTATAATTCGTTTAAGTTATTAAAAGTTGTTGTTGTTGATGTTGTTTTAATAATTTCACAAAAATCAATGATGTGTTAAACAGATGTGTTCATAGAGTTTAAATGCTAATTATTGATTTTATGATTGTTATAGAGTATTTCAGAAAGAGCTAATCAAACTAATTATTTAAGGGTGGAGTAGTTTGGAGTTTTAAAACGCAAAGTAATAGAAGATGTTAGAACAACAAATATATTTTTTTTATTTTAGTAGATCCTACTATTTGTTTTTATATGTAAATTACTTTGAAAAGAACTTTATTGACGTCAAATTCAAAGAATTTAGAACTTATATTTCGTTTAGTTTATTTCCTTTATACTATAAATTCTTTTAATAAATTTTCATTTATAATATTTATATAAAACCACCTGGATCACAATGAATACTTAATCAAAATTTTTATTATCAATAAAAAAGCCTAAAATTCATCAACACATAAAATATGTATTTAATTTTATAATATACAAACCCTATTACTATTTATAGCAAAAACACGTTATTATTTTTATCACGCTTAAGTTTAAGATCAAACAAATACGGGTCTAAACCACATTTTTTACTTATGTTTTCTAATTTTTTGCCAATCATTTCAATGGCATCTCATGAAAAATGCATTATTCTAAAGTGGCTTTTATTTAATATAATCTTAAACTAGTTTTCTTTACCCTACAAGTTAGATGGGTGGCTGAAATTAAATGATAATAGTTAATACTATTTTCAGATATAATCTAGACAATAGGTTTGACTTTAATCAGGAATATATTTATAACTGTATTGTGGACTACAGTTTGATTTTAGGTATTGAATATTATACTGACAATAGTTTAGAAAGTTCGATATATAGTTCGACTATACCTTAGACTATCTTCTTATCTGTAATAAAGTGTAGACTAGTTAGTTAGGCTATAGTCTTGACGATAGTTTAGATTATAGTATTGGAAATAATATAGTATATTATTATATCTTAACTTAAGTGTAAACTATAGTTAAGCCTGTCTATAGTTCAGATTATACTGAGTATTGGCCATAATATAGACTACAGTTAGGCTACAGTCGTGATTATTGTGTCACATTAGTTTAGCCTATAGTCACGACTATAGTTTGACTAGAGTCCGACCGAACTCCAAATTATGTTCGGTACCGTACATCGAACCCGTACTTCGGTAAATTTTAAAGTTCGGCCGAACCCGAACTTTGTTCGGTTTTTAAAGTTCGGTGAACACGAACTTTTTCTTAAATGAAAAACGCATTTATGATTAAAAAGTAATAAATTTATAACATTTAAAACCAAAATATAAACATCCTGTAGATTTTTTGAAGAAGGTCTTTAATCAGTAATTGTGTCAATTATCAACTAATTTCGAATTCCAGAGAGCGATAAATTTCTAATAACAAACCATTTTTGTGAAATGCATATATTTAGTACTTTTCTTTTTGGTTTTTAAACGATTTGTTGACAATGATATAATTCGCTGCTCTTACAGCGAGCAGAGAAAAAATATGGTTGTGATTAAAATTATAATTGTAGTCAAAACATATTATCGTTATTGTTAAATTTTAAAATATCATATTATGATTAAATACCATCAAAATATTTCATCACGATATATTTGTATTTATCATAATATTGTTATACATGATCATATTATGATCCAAGGTGATCAAAATTTCGTTTTAAATATGTATCGAAATTTTGGTTCATAAAAAAATTTAAGTATAATTTCATAAAAATACTAGTATTTTTTAGCCTGTCATTTTCTAAAGCGAACATGTGGCCATGTCCAAATGCAAACCGATTTTGTTTAGGTCTTATAAGAGACTGACAGACATATCTAGATCGTTTGAGAATAAGGAGCTAGAAAATTTCAATGTTACAAATGAGATCAAAAATTTATATTCGAAACTAGGTAATTCAAATTAAATGTTTGGTTAATAGTTTTTCAGAAAAAACGAACAGTTAAAAAGGCGTTCTATACCTATGTACATATATCGGAAATTTATTGTACAGCCAGAATGTATGATAACTTCTATAAACAAATTTCCAGAATTTTTAAAACTTTTTGATGATGAAAAAATATGATAAATAAACATTTAATAAAAAGTTCGGCGTTCGTTGTTCGGTCAAAATTTCGCCGAACATTGGCCGAACCTCACTTTTTACCGAACTCCGAATTTATTATTATTATCTTGGCTGCGATAAGGACTATTATTTGGCCTATAATATGGACTTTTGATTAAAGTTTAGACAATAGTCTGAATAATATTGTAGATTACATTCTATAGTTATCGAAACTGGTTAAGACGATAGTCTGGACTTAATAGGTGTGTCTTTAGTGTGGTCTGTAATAAAATTTTATAACACTCTCAAAGTATTTTGCCAAATGCTAGTTGTAGGGCATTTAAAAAAATACTGTCCTTGACAATATCGAATTCATTAACTTCTTAATGGTCATACGCTATTGCTTTTTTAGTTATTGTTCTAAAACTAGTTGTGAATTTTATACAAAAACTAAATAAATAGATTTTAAGTAGCTGCTGTTGTTGTTTAGTGGAGTTGGATGATTGAGGTATAAAGTTAACTCAATGAATGTGAAACAACAATAAACTACAATTTTTTACTACAAATCAATATATATTTAAGTATGTTTGTATATGTATATGTAGTTATGTATATAGATAATATTTGTTAACTTGTTTATATAGATAAGTTAATACGAGTAGTAGTTGTAGTAATAGTAGTAGCATCATAAAATTACTATTTACTGCTGATTCTTATAAGTTCTAATAAAATACCAACAGATCTGGGCGATGAATAAGAACTGATGATTTTATACATAACTTGGAATTAATTAACCAGTTATTCTAACATGAGCATATATTCGGAGATGTAAGAAATGTCAAAAATTGTTACAATTGACTACATTATGCACTACTAAGACCCACTAAAGTAAACAATAGTAAACTCAAAAATCTACAAATTAGCTTTAATCAAATAATTAAATATTAGTGAGATATTGAAGAAAATTAAAAACTACTGGGGAAATTACCCTCCACATATGTTCGAATATATAGATAAATGCACAAATAAATTCATCACATCAAATTCAATCAGTACAAGTATTAGATTTTAGTTACATTACTTATTCTATTTTCATTTTTATTAACAAATTTAAGTTTTTCTTTTTTTGCCTCTTCTTCTTCATCTTCTCATCTTAGACTAATTTTATTAATTTAATGATGTGGCTGATTGTAATGTTAGTCCGGTCCTCAACTAGGTTTTATTGTATCTGATTATGGATGCGAGTGTGTGTTTATACTTGACGTCACAGTCAAGTTAGTTTTCGTTTTTAATACTTGTCCTACTGATTACAAACTAGTTAAAGATTTTATGGCTGTTGGCTGTTGTTGTGATTAAATGTGGTTCTCTGGGTTGGTTGTTGGTTCCTCCTCAAGATGAAAATGAAATATATAAATAAAATCAAAACAAGTATGTATGCTATTGTCGGTCGTAGATAATTTTGTATACCCATCATCAAAACATGAGAAATGTACTCGTTTTAAAAATGGTAATTGAGTATCTTATCTGATTTTGGCATTTAAAAATTTTCAAAATTTATATAGTTTGGCATTTTGTCAATTAGAAATCAAATGATAGTTGGTTTAAAATCCAGAATACTTACAAATGATTTGATATAATATTTCAATGTGTTACAAACGGAATGACAAAATCAATATAACTATATCTTTTTTGGATCATGACTATAATGAAATCGAAAGCGTAAATCATTTAAAATACCAGTAGGTATAAAATAAAAATGTGATTTTTTGTCAACTACCACATTTTGTATAAATTTAAGACGAACATGTTAAATTAATTTTAAATTAATATTAATTTAAATTTAAGTTTTAGTAATTTTAACAAAAACAAAATTTAAATGAGTATTAAAATAATTTTCAATTAACAAAAATATTACTCAATTGCTATAGGGTAGAAGGGGGATCATACGCCATAAGGGCACATCTGCCAAAGCGAATAACTTGAAAATTGAGTAATCGATTTAATCGAATTTTGTTTTCGTTTATTGATTATCTATCATCCCTGAAAATTTGAAACATTAACTTTACATATGAGGGGAGGCAAACATGATTAATTGTTTTTCAAAGGGCTGTGAAAATATTTCACTGTGTGAACTTTTTGTGCTAATTTTTTAGTTTTTGTGATAGAGAAATATATTGGTCAGTATTAGAACGCCAATAATAGTGAACAATAAGACATAATAATATTTTCAATAGTATAATTTGAAGCCCGAAAAAATTTAAACTAAACCCCAGAACTGCCCTTGGGGTACATGCGCCAAATATATGTAATGCTTGTGACATAGAACAAAATTTGTGTTAAGAATAGGCGATGAGTATGATGCAGAAGTTAATGCTTAAATACAACATCAAAGGTACTAAACCACAAGGACGACTGCGAACAAGATGAAAGGATAGCTTAGACTTAAGAATTTTTTTGTTTAAAACTAACAACACAAAAGAAACGGAGACTAAAATTTTAGCAGAATAAAGCTCAAATTAAGCTTTAAATTTATAATATGAAAACGGAATGGGTCTAATCGGAGCATAATAATATGTATTCTCCTAAGTAAAATCAATTATTATTATCCTAATTGAGAAAATCTGTGATCACTTCAATCAAACATGGCGACGAAATTTAAAAAAAGACTAAATCCTCAGATCTAGTAATACTTAAGGATTGACCGCTGTTTTATGCCCATTCTTTGCCTTAATCAATTATATATCTTAATTGAAAAATTAAACATCCAAACATAATTTCATCTTCGAATGTTGCAATGAATATTCATAATACATAATTCCCACAAATAGTAGATTTAAACAAAATTTGACAAACAAATAAATAAATGTAATAAATGTAAATAAATTACGTCGTTACAACAAAACAATACACATGTTTAAACTAATTTTAACTTTTTGGCTGTAGTCGTTATGCTCTTTCATTTTAAAGTAATCAAAATGTAAATTAATAAAATTTAATTAATTCACACAACCAAATATTCGACTATAGCACGCCCCAACCACCAAAAACTCTATTAAATAAACAGTAATCTCTGCAACACAAAAAAAACATAACATCTACTTAAAAATATATTTACAAAAGACAAAAGAGACGTGTTTTTATCATCTACCCACGAGGAGGGTTCGTATAGTATTACTTAAAAATGCCAAACAATCAAAGGGCAGTGAAAGTTTTTTGTTTTAACTTTATTTCGATTAAAATTTAAAATACCAAAAAAATCTTAACGAATATGAACAAAAAAAAAAAAAAAACAAATTGTTGATAGTTGTTTGAAGCATCAGTGTAAAAAAGTGTTCCATCTTTTCTGCAGTGCTTTAAATAGGTTTATTTTGATGCTGATGGATGGATTTCATACTACTGCCTAGCACCTCTATGGATATTTTTGCATAAATATCAACAACATTTTAAATACAAAACCTTAATAAAACATTGTCATAATCCCAACATATATAGCGACACCACCACTCTGCTGTAGACAGATAATTGGGTTGGACGCTGCAATATTCAAATATATGATCGGTTGAATGAATGAACGATTGAACGAACAGGCTATGGTAGTATGTAGTAACATTGAAATCGAAATAGCTTTAAGGTGTGATGCAACATTTTTTTTTTTGTTTTTTTTTATTTCTTTGTCACTTTACTCCGTTGAACTAAAAGGTTGAGCTGCTGCAGCGGTAGCTGCTGCTGTTGGTTTTCATTGTGTTTTTTGCATATTTTTCTTGCAGAAATAGTTCAGATAAACAAAACAATTGCATGGAAGTGTATTGCATATATTAACAAGGGGGATATGATTTCCAATATGCATATCTTGGTAGTACCTTTAAGTAATCGAGTCACATAAAGACTAGATAATTTGTATATAAACCGTATTTACTTTTTACCAAAAGATGAGTTCCCATCAGTTTAGTCATGATAATAGATTCACGTTTAAAAAGCTCGAGTATAGTAAAAGCTTTTTCAAGCTTGTGAACCATAAAAGTTTTTTGATTGGAAAAGCTTTCGCAATCAAACTTATTGTGTATGAAAATTTAACTTCTCATCAGTTTAGCCATAAAAATTGTTTTTGTATTAAAAAAGCTCTAGTACCATAACAGCTTATTTTAAGCTTTTACACTATTAAAGCTTTTTCATTGCAAAAGCATTTTTAATCAAACCTATTTTGTATAAAATTTTGTTAAAGTTCCAAATTGTCTATTGATTCATAAAACCGATTAATCGATTTAAAATGGCAAGTTAGCCATAAAGGCCAATATAACACACGTACGAACACTTTTACCAAATGGGAAAATGCCAGAAAAGTTTAACGATTTCATTGTCAAAAGAACTTACAGTTTGTTGAATTTTGTTGATAGAAAAATGACAAAACCTACAACAAAAAGTAATAGAAAATAACACTAAAAACCTCTATAGGGAAAGCAATTTTAAAGGAGTGACTAAAAAGCACATTAGGTTAAGAAAAAAATATTTTACTTTGAATGCAAAAGATGTACTACGGTAGGTTACAAAAACGCATTACATTTCGCTGCTCAAACAAAAAAATTTTAAAATTTACTGATTCATACTTATATTTCGAAATTTTACAATCAATTAAAAAGATTTTAGTTTTTCTCCTGATATAAATATAAACAAATATTCAAATAAAAATTAAAAATAAATTATTGTACTAAATTATTTAAGCTTAACTTTTTCTGTTTAAATATGTCCCCACATTGTTGTTACAATGTTAAAAAGTCAACTTGCTATATACTATTATTTAGAAAAGTTTCAAGTACTTTAGACGACTTTTTTAGGGTATTAATGTAAAACAAATTTGACCAAACTAAAAAAATATTTTGTGTTAAAACACAATATTTTTTGTTAGTTAAAAACTAGTACTTTTACTAACTACATACATTAACCCAGCAAAAGCTTACACAATAACTAACATTTTCATTACATACATATGCACTAATAATAAGTTACATATAATCATATCCTAAGTACTTATTTGACTCTGATTCTTCATTCGTTGCGAATGTGTCCTTTGTTAAAGGGAGAGAAGACGGTCGGCACTTTGGTATCCCATTTGTAAGCTAAAGCGGAGACAGCAGTCATTTTAATATTCCTAATTTGACTTTCTTTTGGGGGCAAGCTTTTGTTAAAATAGCTTCTCATCTGGGTAGGTAGGCGGCTAAACCTTAGTTTTAGTCCTCCCGATAAATGTAATGACTTATTTAAGTACATATTTGAAAGCGATCTCAGTCTGCGAATTCAATGAAAATAAAAAGTTATATTTTTACTATATATTGTAAAAATAATTACTTTATAACAAAGCTTTTTACTCATCACTTGTCAATTGAAGTTTTTTCTGGGTAGCAAAACTAGAGCACAAGAATAAATTCTTGTGTTATTTTTACAGAAAAAAGTTGATATACAAAAGGGGGAAATGCGACTTTTTTATTTTTTGGATTGTAGTCTTCTCTTCTAATTTTTCTAAAGGATAACAAGAGGGCAAATGTTTTTAATTTGTCTTTTAGTTATAAATATAACAACTAACGTACAAAAGCAGATTTTAAAAGAGTGAAAAGATAAATTTCTAGAAAATTAAGAAGAAATACAGAACACATTAATCACTCTAAAAAATTATACAACAATTGGCTCAGACATGATTTAGTCATACTTAGCTTTATTTAATTTCTAAAACAGAACATTCTTTCTACCATCTGATTCCTATGACAAACATACTCTCATTTGATAGATAACTATATGGATGTTTGGTCGACTGCTGTCTGACTGACTGCCTGGTTGGTTGGTTGGTTAACTACTTAGCTATTTGGATAGATGAATGAATAGATAACATAGAAGATGACTTCTACATATACAATTAAGACAAACATGAATGCACACACTTGCATATTTTCTGTCAAAAATGAGAATATGTTTCTTTTATTAATATTATTTGTTAAAATCCTACTAACTTAAACAGAGAGTATGATAAATTATAACTTTCCTCTGTATAAAATTTTGCCAACTTTTTAGTTTTTTTTTTTTTTTTTTGGGCTTCTGTTGTATTCTGGTTTTTGTGGTTGCACTTTATTCGTTTGTCATTGTTTATAGATTCGAATTTAAGAAAGTTTATTTTTTCCTGCATCTTTACTGCTTTTGTTTTCAAGATAAACTTTAGCTAACTTGTATATAAATTTTATTAAAAACTTTATTAAATAGTTTTTGAGTAGTTAGGTCGTGCGTGTGTGAGTATGTCTGTCTGAACAAATATACTCTCGATAATTGGGGAAATCCACAAGGCGTATAAATTAGAAACAGTAAGCATTAAAAAAAAAACTTTTTTAACAAAAAAAAAACTTTTAATTGATATTGAGAATGAAAAGCAATTATTTAACAGGTAAACGAGGTGCTGAGAGAGGATGGGGAAAAATTATGAATAATTTTAAAATAATTAAAATGCCGTACATTGTAATTGATTTAATAAATATTTAAATGTTAATTAAACCATAAAGATAAAGTTTTCACCCAAAAAATAAGTTTTTAGTTAGATATAAAAGTGATCATAGATTTCTTAAGTTTTTGCTTCATACATAGTTTTTGAAAAAAACAGACTTTTATATTTTTACAGAATAAAAGTGACAATATATTTTACTTGGAATTGCTGTATTTCTGTTTTCGAGAAATACAGCAATTCCAAGAGATACAGCAAAAACAAGCAAAATCTGTGATCACTTTAATTTCCTACTAAATACCGATGTTTTGAGTGAAAATATAAAAGTCCGTTTTTCACGAAAACTATTAGAGATGTTTTGAGTTAAAACATAATAGTCCGTTTCTCTCGAAAGCTAATAGAGATACAGCAAAAACAAGCGAAATCTGTGGTCACTTTAATTTCCTACCGATATTTTGGGTGAAAACATAAAAGTCCGTTTTTCTCGAAAACTATAAGAGATACAGCAAAAACAAGTGAAATCTGTGATCACTTTAATTTCCTACCAAAAACAGATATTTTGAGTGAAAACATAAAACTCCATTTTTCTAGAAAACTATAAGAGATACAGCAAAAACAAGTGAAATATGTGATCATTAAATTTCCTACCAAAAACCGATTTTTTGAGTGAAAATATTAAAGTCCGTTTTTCTCGAAAACTATATGAGATACAGCAAAAACAAGCGAAATCTGTAATCACTTAAATTTCCTACCAAAAACCGATATTTTGAGTGAAAACATAAAAGTGCGCTTTTCTCGAAAACTATAAGAGATACAGCAAAAACAAGTGAAATCTATGATCACTTTAATTTCCTACCAAAAACCGATATTTTATATGAAAACATAAAAGTCAGTTTTTCTCGAAAACTATAAGAGATACAGCAAAAACAAGTGTAATCTGTGATCATTAAATTTCCTACCAAAAAAAAGAGATACAGCAAAAACAAGTGAAATCTCTGATCACTTAAATTTCCTACTAAAAACCGATATTTTGAGTGAAAACATAAAAGTGCGCTTTTCTCGAAAACGATAAGAGATACAGCAAAAACAAGTGAAACTTGTGATCACTTTAATTTCCTACCAAAAACCAATATTTTGAGTGAAAATATAAAAGTCCGTTTTTCTCGAAAACTATAAGAGATACAGCAAAACCAAGTGATATATGTGATCAAGTAAATTTCCCACCAAAAACCGATATTTTGAGTGATAAGATAAAAGCCAGTATTTCTCGAAAACTATAAGAGATACAGCAAAAACAAGCGAAATCTGTGATCACTTTAATTTCCTACCAAAAACCGATATTTTGAGTGAAAACATAAAAGTCCGTTTTTCTCGAAAACTATAAACCGATATTTTAGTGAAAATATAAAAGTCAGTTTTTCTCGAAAACTACAAGAGATACAGCAAACACAAGGAAAATCTGTGATCACTTTAATTTCCCACCAAAAACCGATATTTTGAGTGAAAATATAAAAATCCGTTTTTCTCGAAAACTATATGAGATACAGCAAAAACAAGTGAAATCTGTGATCACTTAAATTTCCTACCAAAAACCGATATTTTTAAGTGAAAACATAAAAGTCCGTTTTTCTCGAAAACTATAAGAGATACAGTAAAAACAAGTGAAATCTGTGATCACTTCAATTTCCTACCAAAAACCGATATTTTGAGTGAAAACATAAAAGTCCGTTTTTCTCGAAAACTATAAGAGATACAGCAAAAACAAGTGAAATCTGTGATCACTTAAATTTCCTACCAAAAGCCGATATTTTGAGTGAAAACATAAAAGTCCGTTTTTTTCGAAAACTATAAGACATACAGCAAAAACAAGTGAAATCTGTGATCTCTTTAATTTCCTACCAAAAACCGATATTTTGAGTGAAAATATAAAAGTTCGCTTTTCTCGAAAACTATAAGAGATACAGCAAAAACAAGTGATATCTGTGATCACTTAAATTTCCTACCAAAAACCGATATTTTGAGTCAGTTTTTCTCAAAAATTGTAAGAGATACAGCAAAAACAAGTGAAATCTGTGATCACTTAAATTTCCTACCAAAAACCGATATTTTGAGTGAAAATATAAAAATCCGTTTTTCTCGAAAACTATAAGAGATACAGCAAAAACAAGGAAAATCTGTGATCACTTAAATTTCCTACCAAAAACCGATATTTTGAGTGAAAATATAAAAATCCGTTTTTTTCGAAAACTATATGAGATACAGCAAAAACAAGCGAAATCTGTGATCATTTAAAGTTCCTTCCAAAAACCGATGTTTTGAGTGAAAATATAAAAGTCCGTTTTTCTCGAAAACTATAAGAGATATAGCAAAAACAAGGAAAATCTGTGATCACTTGAAGTTCCTATCAAAAACCGATATTTTGAGTGAAAATATAAAAGTGCGCTTTTCTCGAAAACTATAAGAGATACAGCAAAAACAAGTGAAATCTGTGATCGCTTTAATTTCCTACCAAAAACAGATATTTTGAGTGAAAACATAAAAGTCCGTTTTTCTCGAAAACTATAAGAGATACAGCAAAAACAAGCGAAATCTGTGATCACTTTAATTTCCTACCAAAAACCGATATTTTAGTGAAAATATAAAAGTCAGTTTTTCTCGAAAACTATAAGAGATACAGCAAAAATAAGGAAAATCTGTGATCACTTTAATTTCCCACCAAAAACCGATATTTTGAGTGAAAATATAAAAATCCGTTTTTCTCGAAAACTATATGAGATACAGCAAAAACAAGTGAAATCTGTGATCACTTAAATTTCCTACCAAAAACCGATATTTTGAGTAAAAATATAAAAATCCGTTTTTCTCGAAAACTATATGAGATACAGCAAAAACAAGCGAAATCTGTGATCATTTAAAGTTCCTTCCAAAAACCGATGTTTTGAGTGAAAATATAAAAGTCCGTTTTTCTCAAAAACTATAAGAGATATAGCAAAAAAAATAAAATCTGTGATCACTTAAAGTTCCTACTAAAAACCGATGTTTTGAGTGAAAACATAAAGGTCCGTTATTCTCGAAAACTATAAGAGATACAGCAAAAACAAGTGAAATCTGTGATCACCTTAAGTTCCTACCAAAAACTGATATTTTGAGTGAAAACATAAAAGTCGGTTTTCTCGAAAACTATAAGAGATACAGCAAAAACAAGTGAAATCTGTGATCACTTTAATTTCCTACCAAAAACAGATATTTTGAGTGAAAACATAAAAGCCCGTTTTTCTCGAAAACTATAAGACATAAAAAAGTGAAATCTGTGATCACTTTAATTTTCTACCAAGAACCGGTATTTTGAATGAAAACATAAAAGTCAGTTTTTCTCGAAAACTATAAGAGATACAGCAAAAACAAGTGAAACTTGTGATCACTTAAATTCCCTACCAAAAACCGATATTTTGAGTGAAAACTAAAAGTCAGTTTTTCTCGAAAACTGTAAGAGATACAGCAAAAACAAGGAAAATCTTTGATCACTTTAATTTCCTACCAAAAACCGATATTTTGAGTGAAAACATAAAAGTCGGTTTTTCTCGAAAACTATAAGAGATACAGCAAAAACAAGTGAAATCTGTGATCACTTTAATTTCCTACCAAAAACAGATATTTTGAGTGAAAACAAAAAACTCCATTTTTCTAGAAAACTATAAGAGATACATCAAAAACAAGTGAAATGTGTGATCATTAAATTTCCTACCAAAAACCGATTTTTTGAGTTAAAATATTAAAGTCCGTTTTTCTCGAAAACTATATGAGATACAGCAAAAACAAGCGAAATCTGTAATCACTTAAATTTCCTACCAAAAACCGATATTTTGAGTGAAAACATAAAAGTGCGCTTTTCTCGAAAACTATAAGAGATACAGCAAAACCAAGTAATATCTGTGATCACGTAAATTTCCCACCAAAAACCGATATTTTGAGTGATAAGAAAAAAGCCAGTTTTTCTCGAAAACTATAAGAGATACCGCAAAAACAAGCGAAATCTGTGATCACTTTAATTTCCTACCAAAAACCGGTATTTTGAATGAAAACATAAAAGTCAGTTTTTTTCGAAAACTATAAGAGATACAGCAAAAACAAGTGAAATCTGTGATCACTTAAATTTCCTACCAAAAACCGATATTTTGAGTGAAAATATAAAAGTCCGTTTTTCTCGAAAACTGTAAGAGATAAAGCAAAAACAAAAACTTTAATTTCCTACCAAAAACCGATATTTTGAGTGATAATATAAAAGTCCGCTTTTCTCGAAAACTATAAGAGATACAGCAAAAACAAGTGATATCTGTGATCACTTAAATTTCCTACCAAAAACCGATATTTTGAGTGAATACACAAAAGTCAGTTTTTCTCGAAAACTGTAAGAAATACAGCAAAAAAAAAGTGAAATCTGTGATCACTTAAATTTCCTACCAATAACCGATATTTTGAGTGAAAATATAAAAGTGCGCTTTTCTCGAAAACTATAAGAGATACAGCAAAAACAAGTGAAACTTGTGATCATTTTAATTTCCTACCAAAAACCGATATTTTGAGTAAAAACATAAAAGTCCGTTTTTCTCGAAAACTATAAGAGATACAGCAAAACCAAGTGATATCTGTGATCACGTAAATTTCCCAACAAAAACCCATATTTTAAGTGATAAGATAAAAGCCAGTTTTTCTCGAAAACTATAAGAGATACAGCAAAAACAAGCGAAATCTGTGATCCCTTTAATTTCCTACCAAAAACCGATATTTTGAGTGAAAATATAAAAGTGCGCTTTTCTCGAAAACTATAAGAGATACAGCAAAAACAAGTGAAATCTGTGATGACTTTAATTTCCTACCAAAAACAGATATTTTGAGTGAAAACATAAAAGTCAGTTTTTCCCGAAAACTATAAGAGATACAGCAAAAACAAGCGAAATCTGTGATCACTTTAATTTCCTACCAAAAACCGATATTTTAGTGAAAATATAAAGGTCAGTTTTTTTCGAAAACTACAAGAGATACAGCAAAAACAAGTGAAATCTGTGATCACTTCAATTTCCTACCAAAAACCGATATTTTGAGTGAAAACATAAAAGTCCGTTTTTCTCGAAAACTATAAGAGATACAGCAAAAATACAGCAAAAACAAGGAAAATCTGTGATCACTTGAAGTTCCTATCAAAAACCGATATTTTGAGTGAAAATATAAAAGTGCGCTTTTCTCGAAAACTATAAGAGATACAGCAAAAACAAGTGAAATCTGTGCTCACTTTAATTTCCTACCAAAAACAGATATTTTGAATGAAAACATAAAAGTCCGTTTTTCTCCAAAACTATAAGAGATACAGCAAAAACAAGCGAAATCTGTGATCACTTTAATTTCCTATCAAAAACCGATATTTTAGTGAAAATATAAAAGTCAGTTTTTCTCGAAAACTACAAGAAATACAGCAAACACAAGGAAAATCTGTGATCACTTTAATTTCCACCAAAAACCGATATTTTGAGTGAAAATATAAAAATCCTTTTTTCTCGAAAACTATATGAGATACAGCAAAAACAAGTGAAATCTGTGCTCACTTTAATTTCCTACCAAAAACAGATATTTTGAGTGAAAACATAAAAGTCCGTTTTTCTCGAAAACTATAAGAGATACAGCAAAAACAAGCGAAATCTGTGATCACTTTAATTTCCTATCAAAAACCGATATTTTAGTGAAAATATAAAAGTCAGTTTTTCTCGAAAACTACAAGAAATACAGCAAACACAAGGAAAATCTGTGATCACTTTAATTTCCACCAAAAACCGATATTTTGAGTGAAAATATAAAAATCCTTTTTTCTCGAAAACTATATGAGATACAGCAAAAACAAGTGAAATCTGTGATCACTTAAATTTCCTACCAAAAACCGATATTTTTAAGTGAAAACATAAAAGTCCGTTTTTCTCGAAAACTATAAGAGATACAGCAAAAACAAGTGAAATCTGTGATCACTTCAATTTCCTACCAAAAACCGATATTTTGAGTGAAAATATAAAAGTGCGCTTTTCTCGAAAACTATAAGAGATGCAGCAAAAACAAGTGAAATCTGTGATCGCTTTAATTTCCTACCAAAAACAGATATTTTGAGTGAAAGCATAAAAGTCCGTTCTTCTCGAAAACTATAAGAGATACAGCAAAAACAAGCGAAATCTGTGATTACTTTAATTTCCTACCAAAAACCGATATTTTAGTGAAAATATAAAAGTCAGTTTTTCTCGAAAACTATAAGAGATACAGCAAAAACAAGGAAAATCTGTGATCACTTTAATTTCCCACCAAAAACCGATATTTTGAGTGAAAATATAAAAATCCGTTTTTCTCGAAAACTATATGAGATACAGCAAAAACAAGTGAAATCTGTGATCACTTAAATTTCCTACCAAAAACCGATATTTTGAGTGAAAATATAAAAATCCGTTTTTCTCGAAAACTATATGAGATACAGCAAAAACAAGCGAAATCTGTGATCATTTAAAGTTCCTTCCAAAAACCGAGGTTTTGAGTGAAAATATAAAAGTCCGTTTTTCTCGAAAACTATAAGAGATACAGCAAAAAGAAGTAAAATCTGTGATCACTTAAAGTTCCTACTAAAAACCGATGTTTTGAGTGAAAACATAAAGGTCCGTTATTCTCGAAAACTATAAGAGATACAGCAAAAAAGAGTGAAATCTGTGATCACTTTAATTTCCTACCAAAAACAGATATTTTGAGTGAAAACATAAAAGTCCGTTTTTCTCGAAAACTATAAGAGATACAGCAAAAACAAGCGAAATCTGTGATTACTTTAATTTCCTACCAAAAACCGATATTTTAGTGAAAATATAAAAGTCAGTTTTTCTCGAGAACTATAAGAGATACAGCAAAAACAAGGAAAATCTGTGATCACTTTAATTTCCCACCAAAAACCGATATTTTGAGTGAAAATATAAAAATCCGTTTTTCTCGAAAACTATATGAGATACAGCAAAAACAAGTGAAATCTGTGATCACTTAAATTTCCTACCAAAAACCGATATTTTGAGTGAATATATAAAAATCCGTTTTTCTCGAAAACTATATGAGATACAGCAAAAACAAGCGAAATCTGTGATCATTTAAAGTTCCTTCCAAAAACCGAGGTTTTGAGTGAAAATATAAAAGTCCGTTTTTCTCGAAAACTATAAGAGATACAGCAAAAAGAAGTAAAATCTGTGATCACTTAAAGTTCCTACTAAAAACCGATGTTTTGAGTGAAAACATAAAGGTCCGTTATTCTCGAAAACTATAAGAGATACAGCAAAAACAAGTGAAATCTGTGATCACTTTAATTTCCTACCAAAAACAGATATTTTGAGTGAAAACATAAAAGTCCGTTTTTCTCGAAAACTATAAGACATACAGCAAAAAAAAAAGTGAAATCTGTGATCACTTTAATTTTCTGCCAAAAACCGGTATTTTGAATGAAAACGTAAAAGTCAGTTTTTCTCGAAAACTATAAGAGATACATCAAAAACAAGTGAAACTTGTGATCACTTAAATTCCCTACCAAAAACCGATATTTTGTGTGAAAACTAAAAGTCAGTTTTTCTCGAAAACTGTAAGAGATACAGCAAAAACAAGGAAAATCTTTGATCACTTTAATTTCCTACCAAAAACCGATATTTTCAATGAAAATATAAAAATCCGTTTTACTCGAAAACTATAACAGATACAGCAAAAACAAGTGAGATCTGTGATCACTTTAATTTCCTACCAAAAACCGGTATTTTGAATGAAAACTTAAAAGTCCGTTTTTCTAGAAAACTATAAGAGATACAGCAAAAACAAGTGAAACTTGTGATCACTTAAATTCCCTACAAAAAGCCAATATTTTGAGTGAAAACATAAAAGTCCTTTTTTCTTAAAAACTATAAGAGATACAGCAAAAACAAGTGATATCTGTGATCATTTTAGTTTGCTACCAAAAGCCAATATTTTGAGTGAAAATATAGAAGTCCATTTTTTTCGAAAACTATAAGAGATACAGCAAAACCAAGTGATACCTGTGATCACTTAAATTTCCCACCAAAAACCGATATTTTGAGTGAAAACATAAAAGTAGGTTTTTCTCGAAGTCTATAAGAGATACAGCAAAAACAAGTGAAATCTGTGATCACTTCAATTTCCTACCAAAAACCGATATTTTGAGTGAAAACATAAAAGTCAGTTTTTCTCGAAAACTATATGAGATACAGCAAAAACAAGTAAAACTTGTGATCACTTAAATTTCCAACCAAAAACCAATATTTTGAGTGAAAACATAAAAGTCTGTTTTTCTCGAAAACTATAAGAGATACAGCAAAAACAAGTGAAATCTGTGATCACTTCAATTTCCTACCAAAAACCGATATTTTGAGTGAAAACATAAAAGTCCGTTTTTCTTGAAAACTATAAGAGATACAGCAAAAACAAGTGAAATCTGTGATCACTTTAATTTTCTACCAAAAACCGATATTTTGAGTGAAAATATAAAAATCCGTTTTTCTCGAAAACTATATGAGATACAGCAAAAACAAGTGAAATCTGTGACCACTTAAATTTCCTACCAAAAACCGATATTTTGAGTGAAAACATATAAGTCTGTTTTTTTTCGAAAACTATAAGAGATACAGCAAAAACAAGTGAAATATGTAATCACTTAAATTTCCTACTAAAAACCGATATTTTGAGTGAAAACATAAAGGTCAGTTTTTCTCGAAAACTAGAGGAGATACAGCAAAAACAAGTGAAATCTGTGATCACTTAAATTTCCTAACAAAAACAGATATTTTGAATGAAAACATAAAAGTCAGTTTTTTTCGAAAACTATAAGAGATACAGCAAAAAGAAGTGAAATCTGTGATCACTTTAATTTCCTACCAAAAACAGATATTTTGAGTGAAAACATAAAAGTCCGTTTTTTTCGAAAACTATAAGATATACAGCAAAAACAAGTGAAATCTGTGATCACTTAAATTTCCTACCAAAAACCGATATTTTGAGTGATAAGATAAAAGTCCGTTTTTCTCGAAAACTATAAGAGATACAGCAAAACCAAGTGATATCTGTGATCACTTAAATTTCCCACCAAAAACCGATACTTTCAATGAAAAGATAAAAGTCAGTTTTTCTCGAAAACTATAAGAGATACAGCAAAAACAAAAGAAATCTGTGATCACTTTAATTTCCTACCAAAAACCGGTATTTTGAATGAAAACATAAAAGTCCGTTTTTCTCGAAAAGTGTAAGAGATACAGCAAAAACAAGTAAAATCTGTGATCACTTAAATTTCCTACCAAAAACCGATATTTTGAGTGAAAATATAAAAGTCCGTTTTTCTCGAAAACTATTAGAGATACAGCAAAAACAAGTGAAATCTGTGATCACTTTAATTTCCTACCAAAAACCGGTATTTTGAATGAAAACATAAAGGTCCGTTTTTCTCGAAAACTATAAGAGATACAGCAAAAACAAGTGAAATCTGTGATCACTTTAATTTCCTACCAAAACCCGATATTTTGAGTGAAAACATAAAAGTACGCTTTTCTCGAAAACTATAGGAGATACAGCAAAAACAAGTGAAATCTGTGATCACTTTAATTTCCTACCAAAAACCGTTATTTTGAATGAAAACATAAAAGTGCGCTTTTCTCGAAAACTATAAGAGATACAGCAAAAACAAGTGAAATCTGTGATCACTGAAAGTTGCTACCAAATACCTATATTTTGAGTGAAAACAGAAAAGTCCGTTTTTCTAGAAAACTAGAAGAGATACAGCAAAAACAAGGCATAAACAAGGAAATCTGTGATCACTTAAATTTCCTACCAAAAACTGATATTTTGAATGAAAAGATAAAAGTCAGTTTTTCTCGAAAACTATAAAAGATACAGCAAAAACAAGTGAAATCTCTGATCACTTAAATTTCCTACCAAAAACAGATATTATGAGTAAAAATATAAAAGTCAGTTTTTCTCGAAAACTATAAGAGATACAGCAAAAACAAGTGATATCTGTGATCACTTAAATTTCCTACCAAAAACCGATATTTTGAGTGAATACACAAAAGTCAGTTTTTCTCGAAAACTGTAAGAGATACAGCAAAAACAAGGAAAATCTGTGATCACTTTAATTTCCTACCAAAAACCGATATTTTCAGTGAAAATATAAAAATCCGTTTTACTCGAAAACTATAACAGATACAGCAAAAACAAGTGAAATCTCTGATCACCTAAATTTCCTACCAAAAACCGATATTTTGAGTGAAAATATAAAAGTCCGTTTTTCTCGAAAACTATAAGAGATACAGCAAAAACAAGTGAAATCTGTGATCACTTTAATTTCCTACCAAAAACCGATATTTTGAATGAAAACATAAAAGTGCGCTTTTCTCGAAAACTATAAGAGATACAGCAAAAACAAGTGAAATCTGTGATCACTTTAATTTCCTACCAAAAACAGATATTTCGAGTGAAAACATAAAGGTATGTTTTTCTCGAAAACTGTAAGAGATACAGCAAAAACAAGGAAAATATGTGGTCACTTTAATTTTCTACCAAAAACCGATATTTTGAGTGAAAATATTAAATCCGTTTTACTCGAAAACTATATGAGATACAGCAAAAACAAGTGAAATCTGTGATCACTTAAATTTCCTACCAAAAACCGATATTTTAAGTGAAAACATGAAAGTCGAGTTTTCTCGAAAACTATGAGAGATACAGCAAAAACAAGCGAAATCTGTGATCACTTTAATTTCCTACCAAAAACCGATATTTTGAGTGAAAACATAAAAGTCCATTTTGAGTGAAAACATAAAAGTCCGTTTTTCTCGAAATCTCTAAGAGATACAGCAAAAACCAGCGAAATCTGTGATCACTTCAATTTCCTACCAAAAACCGGTATTTTGAGTGAAAACATAAAAGTCAGTTTTTCTCGAAAACTATATGAGATACAGCAAAAACAAGTGAAATCTGTGATCACTTAAATTTCCTACCAAAACCCGATATCTTGAGTGAAAACATAAAAGTCCGTTTTTCTCGAAATCTATACGAGATACAGCAAAAACAAGTGAAACCTGTGATCACTTAAATTTCCTACCAAAAACCAATATTTTGAGTGAAAATATAAAAGTGCGTTTTTCTCGAAAACTATGAGAGATACAGCAAAAACAAGCGAAATCTATGATCACTTTAATTTCCTACCAAAAACCGATATTTTGAATGAAAACATAAAAGTCCGTTTTTCTCGAAAACTATAAGAGATACATCAAAAACAAGTGAAATCTGTGATCACTTTAATTTCCTACCAAAAACCAATATTTTGAGTGAAAATATAAAAGTGCGTTTTTCTCGAAAACTATAAGAGATACAGCAAAAACAAGTGAAATCTGTGATCACTGAAAGTTGCTACCAAATACCTATATTTTGAGTGAAAACAGAAAAGTCCGTTTTTCTAGAAAACTAGAAGAGATACAGCAAAAACAAAGCATAAACAAGGAAATCTGTGATCACTTAAATTTCCTACCAAAAACTGATATTTTGAATGAAAAGATAAAAGTCAGTTTTTCTCGAAAACTATAAAAGATACAGCAAAAACAAGTGAAATCTCTGATCACTTAAATTTCCTACCAAAAACAGATATTATGAGTAAAAATATAAAAGTCAGTTTTTCTCGAAAACTATAAGAGATACAGCAAAAACAAGTGATATCTGTGATCACTTAAATTTCCTACCAAAAACCGATACTTTGAATGAATACACAAAAGTCAGTTTTTCTCGAAAACTGTAAGAGATACAGCAAAAACAAGGAAAATCTGTGATCACTTTAATTTCCTACCAAAGACTGATATTTTGAGTGAAAACATAAAGGTCAGTTTTTCTCGAAAACTGTAAGAGGTACAGCAAAAACAAGGAAAATCTGTGGTCACTTTAATTTTCTACCAAAAACCGATATTTTGAGTGAAAATATAAAATCCGTTCTTCTCGAAAACTATATGAGATACAGCAAAACAAGTGAAATCTGTGATCACTTAAATTTCCTACCAAAAACCGATATTTTGAGTGAAAACATAAAAGACAGTTTTTCTTGGAAACTATAAGAGATACAGCAAAAACAAGTGAAATCTGTGATCACTTTAATTTCCTACCAAAAACCGATATTTCGAATGAAAACATAAAAGTGCGCTTTTCTTGAAAACTATAAGAGATACAGCAAAAACAAGTGAAATCTGTGATCACTTAAATTTCCTACCAAAAACCGATATTTTGAATGAAAACGTTAAAGTCAGTTTTTCTCGAAGACTATATGAGATACAGCAAAAACAAGTGAAACTTGTGATCACTTAAATTTCCTACCAAAAACCGATATTTTTAGTGAAAACATAAAAGTCCGTTTTTCTCGAAAACTATAAGAGATACAGCAAAACCAAGTGATATCTGTGATCACTTAAATTTCAAACCAAAAACCGATATTTTGAGTGAAAACATAAAAGCCAGTTTTTCTCGAAAACTATAAGAGATACAGCAAAAACAAGCGAAATCTGTGATCACTTAAATTTCCTACCAAAAACCAGTATTTTGAGTGAAAACATAAAAGTCAGTTTTTCTCGAAAACTATAAGAGATACAGCAAAAACAAGTAAAATCTGTGATCACTTAAATTTCCTACCAAAAGCCGATATTATAAGAGATACAGCAAAAACAAGTGAAATCTGTGCTCACTTAAATTTCCTACAAAAAACCGATATTTTGAGTGAAAATATAAAAGTCCGTTTTTCTCGAAAACTATAAGAGATACAGTAAAAACAAGTGAAATCTGTGATCACTTTAATTTCCTACCAAAACCCGATATTTTGAGTGAAAATATAAAAGTCCGCTTTTCTCGAAAACTATAAGAGATACAGCAAAAACAAGTGATATCTGTGATCACTTAAATTTCCCACCAAAAACCGATATTTTGAGTAAAAATATAAAAGTCCGTTTTTCTCGAAAACTATAACAGATACAGCAAAACCAAATGATATCTGTGATCACTTTAATTTCCTACCAAAAACCGATATTTTCAGTGAAAATATAAAAATCCGTTTTACTCGAAACCTATAAGAGATACAGCAAAAACAAGTGAAATCTCTGATCACTTAAATTTCCTACCAAAAACTGATATTTTGAGTGAAAACGTAATAGTCAGTTTTTCTCGAACACTATATGAGATACAGCAAGAACAAGTGAAACTTGGGATCACTTAAATTTCCTACCAAAAACCGATATTTTGAGTGAAAACATAAAATTCCGTTTTTCTCGAAAACTATAAGAGATACAGCAAAACCAAGTGATATCTGTGATCACTTAAATTTCAAACCGAAAACCGATATTTTGAGTGAAAACATAAAAGCCAGTTTTTCTCGAAAACTATAAGAGATACAGCAAAAACAAGCGAAATCTGTGATCACTTTAATTTCCTACCAAAAACCGGTATTTTGAATGAAAACTTAAAAGTCCGTTTTTCTCGAAAACTATAAGAGATACAGCAAAAACAAGTGAAATCTGTGATCACTTTAATTTCCTACAAAAACCGATATTTTGAGTGAAAACATAAAAGTCCGTTTTTCTCAAAAACTATAAGAGATACAGCAAAAACAAGCGAAATCTGTGATCACTTTAATTTCCTACAAAAAACAGATATTTTAAGTGAGAACATAAAGGTCAGTTTTTCACGAAAACTGTAAGAGATGCAGCAAAAACAAGGAGAATCTGTGGTCACTTTAATTTTCTACCAAAAACCGATATTTTGAGTGAAAATATAAAATCCGTTTTTCTCGAAAACTATATAAGATACAGCAAAATCAAGTGAAATCTGTGATCACTTAAATTTCCTACCAAAAACCGATATTTTGAGTGAAAACATAAAAGTCCGTTTTTCTAGAAAACTATAAGAGATACAAAAAAACAAGTGAAATCTGTGATCACTTAAATTTCCTACCAAAAACCGATATTTTGAGTGAAAACATAAAAGTCAGTTTTTCCTGGAAACTATAAGAGATACAGCAAAAACAAGTGAAGTCTGCGATCACTTTAATTTCTTACCAAAAACCAATATTTTGAGGCAAAATATAAAAGTCCGTCTTTCTCGAAAACTATAAGAGATACAGCAAAAAGAAGTGAAATCTGTGATCACTTTAATTTCCTACAAAAACCGATATTTTGAGTGAAAACATAAAAGTCCGTTTTTCTCAAAAACTATAAGAAATACAGCAAAAACAAGCGAAATCTGTGATCACTTTATTTTCCTACCAAAAACAGATATTTTGAGTGAAAACATAAAGGTCAGTTTTTCTCGAAAACTGTAAGAGATAAAGCAAAAACAAGTGAAATCTGTGATCACTTAAATTTTCTACCAAAAACCGACATTTTGAGTGAAAACATAAAAGTACGTCTTTCTCGAAAACTATAAGAGATACAAAACAAGTGAAAACATAAAAGTCGGGTTTTCTCGAAAACTATGAGAGATACAGCAAAAACAAGCGAAATCTGTGATCACTTTTATTTCCTAACAAAAACCGATACTTTGACTAAATACATAAAAGTCCTTTTTTCTCGAAAACTGTAAGAGATACAGCAAAAACAAGCGATGTCTGTGATCACTTTAATTTCCTACCAAAAACCGATATTACTACCAAAAAACGATATTTTGATTGAAAACATAAAAGTCCGTTTTTCTCGAAAACTATAAGGGATACAGCAAAAACAAGCGAGAAAGATTTTTTATTTTATTCGGTTATTATTCGAAGATTTTTAGTTGAATTTTATGTATTATTAATAATTCAATGCCCAGTAATGTAATTTTTTAAAGATTAATAAATAAAAATCTATTTTTTAGCTTATATAATTATATTAATTACGAAATTTTCGTAGAAAATATGTTTATTTAAACTTAAAATACTCTTTGAATTAAACTTTTCTAATTCATGGAATTTTAAAAAATTCTGCAGAATTTTAATTATTAATCAATATTCAATTATGGAATACATTAAAATTGTTTAAAATAAATAAGCCGGTTTTAATTTTTAAAATATTAAGTTTAAGAACACGCTGCTGTTGAAGACGTTACCAAAAAAATAAAATACAGATACAAAGAACATTCTCAGAGCTTTAAAAATAAACTTTAAAAAAAATAAAGTAAATGAATTCGTAATTAAATTAAGGAAAAAATTAACATTTTTATTTAAAATTTTAGCTTTTTATACAGTTAAAAATACTAAAACAATAAAAAGTTAAAAGAAAAAAATGTCAATGTACTAAAGAAATTCTAATTTAACAAGAGAATGTGTAATAATAATTTGTTTAAACAAATAAATATTTTTTATTAAACACATACATTTAGCTGCACATGTGCATAGAATTTTTAATTTCCTTAGATTTTATAAATATTAGTACCAACTGTTGTTGTCGTTCGTTGTCTTTGTCGTGATCACCTAACCCAAGAAACATGTTTGGAATTATATAATTTGAACAACAGCAACAACGGCGACGAAATTACGGAAAAAGAATGAACGTTAAAATACCGCATTTAAGAAACACACAAAAAAACATACAGAAAATTAACATTGACCATTATTAAGCTCATATGAAGTTGAAAACAAAAAAAGTTAACAATACTCGTTCGTATAGTATAGGTCTCACATACCCGATCTAGTGGTACTTACGCTCATACGCGTATTTATGTACCTCCAATTGAAAGGTTTTTATTCTCTCTTTGTTTTTGTTATGTTGGTTTGTTGGACACACATAGTATTATTTAAACGGTTTGCGTATGATGAGAAAACTAGTTGTAGACAAATCACTTCCAATTAGCATACAATACTAACTATAAATTGTTATCTCACCGATTTAGTGTGTTTTCAAGTTAAATGAATCGTTATTTTAAAAGCCCACTGGGGAAATAGGAAATGCCATAGGTAGTTAAAGAGGTTTACTAAACTAATTCGATAAATATTGTAAAGAATACAAAGAAATAATTTTTAGGAAGTGATGACAGAAATTGATTCTAAAACCAACTACCTAATATAGAGACTACTGGAAAGTGTAACAACTTAACATAACGTTCTTTGTCTCAGCTTTTGATTCTGATTCAAAATACCCAACACAGAAACTGTTTGAAGATTCTTTTGCAAGTCACCTGCGAACAGATCTTCTTAGGAATATATTCTAAATTAATCGGGACAATAAAGAGACTAACGGAGGATGGTTTTTGAAAGTTATTCTTAGTCGAATGATTTTTTGTCGAACCACCTCATACAAAGACTTACATACTTATGATTCTAATTACCCAACACAATAACTCGATCGTCTTAGGAATTGACTTTAGGTTGAAGCCCCAAAATGTTATATAACTCTTTCTCTTTCTGTCTTGCAGTATCTAGAAGTAAAAAAAACATCTAAGAAGTGTTCTTTTAGTTGAACCTCCTAAAAGAAAGACTGATACCTAAATCGCCTCGGCATTATTTCTGATTCTTATCACCATATACAAAGACTAGACTACGAATCATCTTAAGAAGTAATTCTGAATGGAAACACCAAACACCGAGACTGATAAACATTATTTTGAATGATCTATTAAAAACAAAAACTTACAGACTAATAGTTTTAGGAATTGACTTTATGTTGAAAACCCATAATACTGCATATCGACCGTTCCTCTAAAATTCTAATTATGAAGTAAGAAAAAATAATGAAGAACGGATTGTGGTTAAAACCACAAAATATTGCACAACGACAGTCTCTCTCCAATCCTCTCTCTGTGTAATTGAGCAATAACCGATTACGTTTAAATGTAGTTAAAGTATTTGAAGTTCACAAATAATTGTGATTCTAATTCAAATTTTTCAATTACAGTTACAAGCAATTGTAGTTGACAAAATTTCAATGAAAAGAAATTGTAATTGGGAAAACTCCAATTATAATTAAAAATTAGGTAATGTAATCAAACCTTAATCCAACTTTAGAAACATAAATAAATCGTGGTTTTATTTAGGTGATTTATAAAAATAATAATAAAATTTTACTTACGTTTTAAATAACATTAGAGTCAGAAGATTATACGAAGATCGCAGCTCACTAAGATTTTTTGAACTGAAAATAGATTAAAAAACGATAAGCATTAGATAGATAATCATTATCAGACGATTTTAAAGGTGAACCTAGTTAAAGTTAAAAATATATCAAAATTAAGGGTTTTGTCATTCTGCTTTTAAAAGTTCGAAGTTCACAAATAATTATATATATATATATATATATATATATATATATATATATATTATATATATATATATATATATATATATATATATATATATATCTATATATATATATATATATATATATATATATATATATATTATATATATATATATATATATATTATATATATATATTATTCTATATGTTAATCCGTCTTATATCTATCTATTAAAGGTTTGTGTTGAGGGAGGACGATGTGAATAAAGTGTTTTTGAATTTGTCTTAATTATTGATCTCAAAAGAATTTAGATTCTTTTTTGATTTAAGTAATAATATTATTTATAAAAATTAAAAACAAAAAATAATTTACAATTAAATGTTACAAATGACCCCAGGGAGTCTTAAGAATAACCCAGTGATTGGTATAATCAATTCCAAAATAAATGGCAACATTGCTCAACCACATACAATCAATAAAACAAGACGTGCCCGTTTTAAAACAAGTGCTAAAGGCAAGTAAGCCAGCCAGCCACACATGCGCTTTAATATGAAGACAAAAAAAGAAAACAACAACACAATAACAGACTGACAGACATAACGACAAACACACACACACTAACCAACAAACATACACATATATACAACCATTAACCGGCTTAAAATAAACTTTTTGAGTTATTTTTTACCATTTTTTATTATTTATTCCATATAAGACATAATCTTTAAAATCCAACAACTCAAATTGAAAGTGAATTTTATATGGAAAAGAGCAAGAGCATGGAATTGTCAGCTGATACTCCCTCTAAAGCAGAGACAAAGAGTAAAACTTAACAAAAGGAGATTTTGTAAAAAAAATATATTCAACTCAAAAACTCACTACTTTAAACTCAAGGTAGTTTTGATTTTTTATGCATATATTTTTAAATAACAAATTAAAATTTGTTGTTGTTTTGTTTAGTTTTTATTTCATGATTTTCACCTTCTTGCAATTTCTTCAAGTGGAACCACAAACAGTTGACGGTTTTTATTACGACGTTCAAGACGTGGTTTGCGCTTAAAACTCTCAGCCCATAAAAAAGACTGATTTTTTTATATTTTAAGAGTGTTCGGATCCAATAAGGAAATTCAACTTTTTTTCTATTTGTAAAAAAGAAAAACTGTTGGATTTTTCTTTTTTTTTCGTTAACGAATAAATAATAACAAAATAAACTTAAATTTGGATTATAAAACCATAATAAAAAATATAAATAGTCATTATGTCAGTTAGTATAAAAATATTTACTATACTTTTAGTGGTGGGGTCAATAGCAACTGGTAAGTTTTTGAAATTTTTGAAAATAAAAATTCAATGATTTAAGAAAATTTCTTAAATGTCTTAGAAAATCAATAAATTGTTTAACATTGCTGTTTGAAAAAAATTTCCGCATTTTATTGGGTTTTTTTATAAGTAAAAAAATTTTTGTTGTTTTTTTTTTATATATGTAAAGTTGGGATTGTGTATACGTTGCAATAACTTTGAAAATATTTTGTAATTTGTATTTTTTTAAAGTGCAGCAACGTTTTTTACAAAACAATAATAAGCTAATATGTAGAAGCAGTATTAAATATAATAAAAAAATATTAATAACATTCTCTTAATAGTTTGTGTAATATTAATAAACATTCTAAAATTAATTTAGAAACTTGTTAGATTTTATGGATTTTGTAATAGATTTATTAAGAGTTAGTTTGAATGGCACAGTGGTATGATTCGTTACATGAATTATAAAAAATTTAAAGTCTTAAAGTCTGCAAGACAGTACTACAATGTTCAAAATCTACTCTTTTGGAAATTGGTTTACTGGATACAAGTACATCCCATGCTCGCTTACAAATTAGTATTTAAATAAGTCATTACAAATAGTTAAACAAAATTTTCAACACAAAATATGAACCGGAGTATGGTGTTCTGTCAATTTCTCTTTATTGTACATCATATATAAAAGAGTTTCTTACACGTGATCTAATAAAATCGCAAAGCTCAATATTATCACTTACGTATGTGATTGTATGTAGGTCATTATTAAAGTACTAATGTGTAAGGCAGACGGTATTTTGTAGTTATTGTGTAAGTGCAAGTCATTACCAAGTTTTTTTCTGGGACCTTATAAATAATCGAGTGTTATCGACAACAAAATATAGTGAGTTCTTCTTCAATATGTTCTAGTATTCTCTTAAATGTTCTAGCACATATTTCTTAGAAACAATTTTTATTTTAGGAAACCATTTTATTTGGATCGTATTTAAGTCAATTGATCTCTTCCTTAAAAGTTAAACATTTTCCAGTACCATTTTTCTTGAAAATAACTCCATTAAATAATTTTACAATCTTTTCTAACCATAATAACGAATTGACATTATATTTTTTACTTGTCACATAAAATATTCTCCCATAACACTCTGTCCCGTCAATATGACGGATCACTATCATAAAATAACGAATTTTGTAAGTGCCAGTTCACACAAAGAAACTTTTGATTTTGTATGTGAGAGAAAGAGATAGTTGATATTTTTTTCTCATTCTGTCATACACAAAAATCAAAAGTTTCCCTGTGTGAACCGGCAGTAACTAGTTATGTATCAATAACCTTCTTCAATGTATCAAGTTAGTCACCTTTAAAATTATAACTAGTTCCTATAAACATATAAACTAATCCATACAGCACCATTCCCCGACCACAAAGAACTAATCAAGTAACTAGTTGCATATAAACAAATTTGTTTCAAACAAATAGCAACATATTGTGAAATTTTTCTTTAAGTGTTATCTTCAAAAATGTCAATAAAGTCAACGATTTAAAATATTCAACGAAATACAACAATACAGGCTTGTCTTTCATTAAAAAAAATCTTTAGGGTTTAACAAACAAATTGCTAAATATGTCAACACACCTGTATTTTTAAAGTTATTGATGTTGCTATTTTTGTTGTTGTTTTTATTTTTGTTGGTTGCAAATCAAAATACAAAAATTAAAAATAAAACTCACAAAAAACACAAAATTATTCACGAAAAAAAATAGTGTGTTGCAGTTGAGTTGTGTGGTCTGGTGTGACTAGTTTTTTTTCTAACGATTACTAATTTCTTTCTATTACTCCCTACTTCTCTCTCTATCTCTCTCTACAAACATACACATAATAGTACTCATATGTATGTCTAAAATGAGCGAGGGAATGAATGAATCTGATGGCTTATAAATAATTTGCATCCCATATTATTTGTCGGCTATGTTAGCTAGTTGTACACATTTTTTTTTCTTCTTTTTCTTGCCACTCCAAATACCAATTCATACTACCACAATCAGAGGCATACTGCAGCATCGTCAGCTAGAAGTAGTAGTTAGTTGTTGTATTTATTAATGTGCTTCCAAAATAGAGGAAAAAAAAGTAATGAAAAAACGTATCGTGTGCCTTTATGTCTGTCATGCATTGAGTAATAATGCATTCACACATTAATATTTATATGGGAACGTGAGTGTGGCTACGAGTGTTAGTATGTGTGTGTATGTCAGTGTGTGATTATACTCTTTTTTTATTGACTTTTGCTCTTATCATTAGTGTATCAGTTTCTATTTTATTTTACAACCATTTTTTTTCTTTCAATTTGTCAGTCTATCTAACCTAGTGTTTTTAAAGGGGTTTCCAATAAGGACGTGTTAATATTATAAAGGTTATGTAATTGATTCATAAATTAGACAGTAAAGAAACTATGTCCGCTAACGAACGGCTAATTTCTTAAAGAATAGATCACTTATTTGGCAGATTTTAATCTTTAAATGTCTGTTTGCCTTAATGTGGGAATGCAACAGTTACATCACTCCCAGAAAACCGCTCTAATGGGATAACCCTTTTTATGCCTCTCTGTATGCCATTTTCAGTATGTAGATTACATTCTTAAATATATTTCGAGTTTATGTTCAAAAAGAATGTGTGAAAATGAGTATGAATATGGTTTGACAGTAAAAAATTTGGTACTTTTTTCGGAGAGGAGCAATTATGATTTCTTAATAGAACACAAAGAAAACAGAATACATTACTTAATCCTAAAAGCTTTCACTAAAGAGTAAAATGATTCACAGTTAAGTAAAACGTAATTAAGTAATTTTGTGATCCTTTTGTACTTTTTTACAACATTTAATTTCTTTTTATACTTGGTTTCCTACGAATTTAAATTTGAGTCAGATAAACTTGTTTATTGTAATGTTTGCTTTAGAAAAAGGAAATTAAACACAAAACTGGTTACATGATTAGTTCAAAGTAGTCTAGGGATTCTATAGACATATTTTCTACGCCTGTTATCAAATTGATAACAAACTGTTTATAATTTGCAAATAACATTCGTTATCAAAGTATATGCATACGTACGTACAAAACGATCCGTGAGCTTACCACTTTTGTTAGCATTTAGACAATGGATGTGTATGAAATTTAGATTTAGACAATGATTTGTTGCAATGTTGACAACGTTGCGTTGTCAATATTACATAATGTTGTCATACGTATGTAAGTATATACTTTGACAACGAATGTTATTGAAAAATGAAATACACTTTAGTGTCAATATGGTAACTTTCTGTATAGAAACTCTTCAATAGAAAAACATCCCGCATAACGAGTTTAAACATAAAGTACTATTTATCCAAGAAAAAAACTTTTTTTGTACTCTCTATTTTACTTCCCTGACTAGTAATAGTTTTCATAATATACATGTCAAGAGCGTCATTGGAAGTTCGTATTCATATTCGTTTATGAAGTGGCAGCTCATTTGTTTTATGTGAAATATATGCAATTTTTTTCATCTTTATTTTTATACTTTTAGCTCTTCTGTAAATTCATAATATTTTAATATCTTTTGACATTTTGCCGGGATTTTTTTTGACATTAAACATTTTTTAATGTCTCAATATGATGTGAGTGTATGCTTATGAATTCGTGTTAGTGAGAAACTGCATATAGTCTTGCAGTTAACGAGCGAGGAGTTTTTTTATTTAATAATTAAGTCATTAATAGAAGCATTTAATTTAAAAAGATAATGCTCAATTTTAAGAAAATTAACTAAATGAAATATGTAAATTAATAAAAGCTTTAAAACTTAAAAATAATATAGATTTATAAACCTGACTCTTTATTTCTTAATTAAAAAATTTTCCACTTCAATATCAAAGAAATTTTATTATGAATTTGTTTTTTCACAACCAGTCAATATTACATCTCTCAAAATGATGCAATTTATGTAAAATGTTAAAACTTACATTACAACTACAAGTAACATTTACAAATTTAGTTAATGTCGAATGAAAAATCAACAGCAGACATTTTTCATTCACATCACCTTTAAATAATTGTGTCACTAAACATTTTGCCGGAGTAGGTAGCAAAACTAAATAAATGCGGATATTGGTAAACAAAAAAAATAAACTATAGAAAAAAATCACTTGATCAGCAATAGCATTGGCTTTATCATCACTACTCACCGTCAAAGTGTTATGACAAATAGTAATTATGAAAATATGGCACACCCGTCCGTCCATCATACCGCTAAGCAAAAAAAAATCCTTTACAAGAAACAAGTTTATTTTACTACATTAAAGAGTTTGAGTCAATGTGAGGTTTAAATTTCTGGTTGTTGGTTAACAACAAGTTTACTCAGTTGGATTTGCTTTTAAATAACATTTTGTTAAATTTTCCTATAATTTTATATTATAGATTTGAAAATTTCCATTCGAGACTTCTATTTTCATGATTTGTTCGGAATAACAAAAAATCAAGCTTTTCTCAAATATTTGGAAGCAAGTTCCCTACATTTTCAATAAAATTTTAACTTATTTCCCAATTACTAAGTGATAACAAATATTTATATAAACCGGTTACTTAAAGAGCTCAAAGTAAATGAGTTATGTTAATAAATATAATCGAAATCATAAAACTTCTCTTATATATAAGCGCATCAATATTAACAAACAAAATTTTTAGCAAATATCGACAGCAGTAGCATCTCACAGCATGACCTCCATGACAATTAATTTTAAGGCATTTCATTGACAAAAAAATGTTAATATTATTTAAACATATATTATGTAAATTTGATTAAAAATAAGAAAAAAAAAGCAGTAACAATTCGTAATCATCAAAATTAAAAAAATGGAAAAAATTAATTAACATCAAATGCGAGGGCAAGTCAATAAGTTGCTAAGTAATTAAAGATAAATATTTGACAAGTTTTATTATACATAATTTTCAATTTAAAAAATATTTTTCATAAAAAATTTTAGATACATTTTCTTATCATGGCAATTGTTTGATACATTATCTTGTTATAAAAAATCTTCGGTATTTTTTTTTCATAAGTTTTATTTTGGATAAATTTACACACATTTTGTTAAATTTTATCTTTAAAGAAATATTTCAATAAATTTTCTCTTTAAAGAAAAATTTCGGTAAAATTACTTTTTAAGGAAAATTTTTATAAATTTTCTCTTTAAAGAAACATTTCGAGTTTTCTACTAAAAGGAACATTTTAATAAATTTTTCATTAAATAAAATTTTCGATAAAATTTCTCTTTAATGAAACATTTCCGTAAATTTTCTCTTTAAAGAAATATTTTGATAAATTTTGTTTTTAAATATTTTAATAAATTTTCTATTTAAAGAAACATTTTTGTAATTTTTATATTTAAAGAAACATTTCAATAAATTTTATCTTTAAAGAAAATTTTCAGTCAATTTTCTTTTAAAATAAAAATTTTGGCAATATATTTTTTATAGGAAATCTTTTGATAAATTTTCTCTCTAAAGAAAAATGTTGATAAGTTTTCTATTTAAAGAAAAATTTTAATAAATTTGCTCTTTAAACAAAAATTTTCGAAAAATGTTCTCTTTAAATAAAAATGCAATTAAATTTTTCTTTAAATAAACATTTTGATAAATTTTCTTTTTAAATAAACATTTTCTTAAGTTTTCTCTTTAAAGTAGCATTTCGATAAATTTACTATTTCAATTAAAATTTCGTTAAATTTTTAATTCGAAGAAAATTTTCTCTCACGTTTACAGGACCCTGGTGTCCAAGATTTTTTTAATTTTTCTCGGTTTAGAGTGTTTTTTGAGTTTACAGCTACAGTAAATAGTTATTTGCAAAGAAAAATACTTTATTTTTTAGAATTTGATGTCAGTACACGCTAAAAAGGATAATATCCTGCGATATCTTTAGAAGACTCTTTTTCCTTTTTTCCCTTTTAGATCAAAATTAAATAAAAAATTGTTATATGTTATTTTATTTTTTTTTTTGGATTAATTTTACAAAATATCTCTTTAATTAAAATATCCAATAAGTTTAAGTTTTATACTGATAAAACCTGTCAATTCACGAGTTTCCCATATTTCATTCAAATTTGTTCAAACATTATCATGACCTTAATTTTATGCAATTCTAGCGAAAAAAAAAACTTGATTGATTAAAACAAAATTTTCTCATTAAACTTTTTTAATTTAAACATTTCTCAATAAACTTACTGAAAAGACTTATTATGATAACCTCGTTCAACCGAAAAAAATGGTTGATTAAAATTTAAAATTAAAAAGCAAAACAGAAAAAACCAGACATCCAGCTTTAAAAAAGCACAACTTCATGGTCAATGTCTGAAACTGACAACTAAAGAAATTTTTTGCAAAAAAAAATGGACAAAAACATATCATATGGTTTAACTAAAAAAAAACAAAAAATTCCCCCCAAAAAAATTGACAGCATGGCTTAAAAATACAAAAATATTATTTTAAAATGAATATTTTTATAAACTTTTATGCAATCGTCAAGTAAATAATAAATTCCACAAACTAACATGTGAAGCGTAAGTGTTTATAGTGACTGCACTTTTATTTTTATGGATTTATTTCTGGGTAATTTTTCCCCCTTCTAGCAAAAGTTAACGAGTTATTTGGTTAAACAAATACAACAACAACTGGTTAATATACATATATATGATTTTGGTATATATTTGTTAAAGTTGTTTGTTGTTTAAACCACTTTCTTTGTCAGGGATTTTTGGATGCTGTCTTACTTACTGTAGCTGTTTTGTTTTGGCTCGTGTATTTTTATTACTTATGTTATTATCAAAGGTGATGATGTTTTTTTAAATTCCTCTTTTATTTATATTTCATTTATAACGTTACATTATTAATTATATATGTATGTTTTATAAAATGATTATGTAAAAATATTTAATATTACAAAATATTTTAAATAAAGGGTAAAACTTGTAAAGCATAAAATTAAGAAATGAAATGTAATTGATACAGACATAGTTAATTAATAAACTCTATATTTATGTCACAGAAATTTAAGCTTTTAAACAAAATTAAGAATAGTTTTCTATTACAAAAATAGTAAATTTTTAAAATAAAAGGTACTAAAGAACTTTCAACCATTTTGTTGCTATTGTCTTGGTTATAGACTATTGAATAATGTAATATAGTACGACTATTTTATATAGTCTAATCTTTTTACAAAAGTCTTGTCTATAGTCAGAACTATTGACTATAATAAGTCAATAGTCCAGACTATAGTCTAGTCTATATTTGACACCATAAACTGATCTATAGACTATAGTTTAGGCTAGAGTTCGAAATATTGTCTATTGTATAGTTGACACTATAATCTGATCTATAGTCTAGTTTAAAGTCGACTCTAGAATCTTTTTAATAGTACAGTCTAAAGGCCAGGTTGTAGTCAGACTATAGAATAGCCCATAGTATAAAGACTTGTTCATGGTCCAGATTATAGTCTTGTCTACAGTTTAGACTATAATCTCATATATAATAGAAACGATAGTTTAGGATGTAGTCTAGATTATAGACTAGTCCATAGTTGACACTATAATCTTATTTATAATCTAGTATATAGTCCAGACAAAAGTGTAGTATATGCTCAAGACTAAAGTCTAGTTTTCTATCCAGACTTTAAACAGAATCTAAGGATATAAACCAAAGTAAATTCTATAGTCCAAACTTTATTTTAAATTATAGTTGATACTATAATATAATCTATAGTGTCAACTATAATCTAGTCTATAGTTCAGACTATAGTCTAGGTTATAGTTGATACTATAATATTATAGCATAGTCCAAAGTCGATATTATAGTTAAATCAATACTCTATTTAATAGTCTAGTGTATAGTCCAGACTATAGTCAGATTATAGAATAGTCTATAGTCCAAACTATATTTTTAACACTATAATCTCATAATCGAAACTATAGTCTAAGGTATAGTCAAGACTATAGTCTAGTTTAAACTTGACACTATAATCTGGTCAATAATATAGTCTACAGTCTATAGTCCTGACTATACACTCTATACTCCATAGTAAAGAGTATTGTACAGTTCAGACCAGTAGGCCTATTCTTTGCTAAACTGAAATCTATTTGCGTTATTTATTTATTTATTTATTTATTTATTTATTTATTTATTTATTTTTTGATGCCAAAAAAGTATTAGCATTAGAGTTCTGAATTGCCTGTCCACCTCTTACTTGAACTACAAAATTGATTAAATCTATAAAATTCAATTAAACAATTAATTGATTATTTATATTGACACACACACACATGTTTATATATTGCTTGCAAGTAAATATTATTTAAATAAAAATACAATAACTATTATATTATATAAATATTTAATTTGAATTTGTTTGCATACAAACAAATATTATTTATAAATGTAAAAAAAAGGAATCTATTTATTTTAATAAATATCAATATTGTTATAAATAAATGAACATAATACACAAACACACACGTACAAAACATTTTAAATTAATGAATTATAAATTTTGATTAAATATTAAAAATATATATGAATATAAAATCCTGCAGTAGTTTTTTTCTTCTCTGTGATCAACTTTTTTTGCATGAAATGTTTATGTTTTTAATGAAAGGCTTAAAAAAATTAGTATAGTATTTTTTTTTCTATAAACATTTATATTAATTTCAATATGATAGATATAGTATTAATGCAACAACATATTGTATAAAAATTAAAAAATATATATTTATGTATAGATATCCATATAAATAATGAAATATTTTTAATCATAGTTTGTTTTTTTTACAAAACAACATTAAAATGTTACGCAGGTTTTTTACGAAAGACAACTATACTAAATAAATAACATTTCAGCACAAAATATTCATATATTAATATCCTGCATTTTTTAATTAATAAATGAAAGGGTTGCAAGAACTAAAATCTAAAGGGGAGATTTTTTTGTTGCTTTTCCCCCTATTTGTTACGATTTATAATTACATTTTTGGTGAAAACATGAAATCATTTGAATTGTATTGTTTGGTGTAATTAGTTTGAGAGCTGTTGGTAAACAGTAGACTAGTTAGTATATACAACTTTCAGAGCAGAGAAAAAGATGTCCCTTAAGTAATCAACTTTCTAGACAATTCTCTAGAAATTATTTTTTTTTTTTTTTTTGATTTTTTTATAAATTCCCTTTTTTACAACATTTTTTGTAATGTTTTATAATTTTCTTTTAAGAAATCAAAAATAAATATTTTATAGAAAATTTTTAATAAATACAAGTAGGAAAGTATAGTCGGGCATGGCCGACCATATGATACCCTACACCATAAGTATATTTTTACAATTTTTACTTTTATAAAATTTTTATTTTTTGTAAAGAAACTTTTATGTTGAATATTACCATAATTCCAAAACATTTAAGCCATTTATTGATAAAAAAACTAAAATTTCTAAATGAGGCTTTATATAGGTCAAATATGGGCCGATCCTCGGTAAATTTTGGAAAAGGATATATTTCTAAAAAACAGTTAGTTTTGTTGAGTTTCATTGCGATACAAATGGTTACAAGGCAATTTTAGACGTTTAAGTCATTTTTTGAAGGGGGGTTTGTATGGGGGCTAAGGTCAAATATAGGCCGATCCTTACGAAAATCTGCAGTATCATTTATACTTATATAAAACTTATTTGTGCCAATTTTTAGAGAGATAGCAGAATATTTGACGTAATTATAGCATAAAAAGTTCAAATCGGGAGGTACGGTTGTATTAGGGCTAGGTGAAATAATGGACCGATTTCAACCATTTTCAATAGGCTTCGTCCTTGTGCCAAAAAACATGCTTGGTCCAAACTTCATCAAATTATCTTGAAAAACATTTCGGATAAATTTTCTTTTTTATAAAAAACTTTCCATCAATTTTTCTTCTATAGAACTTTTTCGATAAATATTTTTAAGTACATTTTTATTAAATTATCTTTTGCTAGCAGAAAATGTTTGTAAAATTTTGTAAATTTTTTATAGAAAATTTTCGAAAAATTTTCTATTTCTAGAACATTTTCGATAATTGTTTTCTTTATGAAAACTTTTAATTTTCTTCTCATGAAAATTGTTGATACATTTTCCATTATAGAAAATATTCGATAATTTTTGCAAACGAGCAAGAAAGCTAATTTGAAAGCTCTTTGTTGATACACGATATTTATAAAAAATCTTTTTGAATATGTAATTTTAAATTGAGATGAGCTTGAAAGCGCTATTTTCGGATTATTATAAAAACAACAAAAACGTTTAATACCCATCCACCACTTCCCCCCTAAAAAAATCGCATAAAAATATTATTAAAATTGATTTTATGAAACAAACCAGGAATATTTATGTACATTAAAAATATAAAATCTGAAAATAATTCTTTATATTTCGATTTACAAAACCTTGTAAATGTGTATATGCATATGTTGTTGTGGTTGTATTTATAAAAATTTTATATACTCTCCCTCTCTGACACTCAATTCAATACTTTTACATAAAATAAAAATTGTACATTGATACTTTATTTACACTTTGTCCATGATCTGCTGTTTTTTTCAACATATATTTTTAAACACGTACATATATATATAAAATATATGTATGTATATTTTTTTACAATATAAGTTGTTTTTGTTTTTGTTATTATTGTATTTATTTATTATATGCATGTATGTAGTTGTTTACCATTCACAGTTAATTTTGGAAAAAATGGTTTATCGAACAAATAAAAATACAAATGCGAAAAACAGGAATATTGTATAAAAAATTAATACAACCTATATTTAATACAAAATATAAAAAACAAAATCACAAAAATAATATGTTGTGGTAAAGTGTAAAGTGATATACAGGTCGTAATTTTTTCTTCAACACTTACAGTAAAAACTATATAAAAGATAATGTTGGCAAAAAGGGACACATGACAAATTTTGACAAGATTTAAATTATCAAATGATTACCATTCACTACTTATTCTTAGCACATAAATGGTTACCGAGTAAGGACTAAGTATGAGAAAAATAAGTAAACATTCAAATATTCCCTTTTAAAATCTCTTTAACACCAGCAGCCACTGTTTGTCGTGTCTTTTTTTGTACATTTTACAAGAATAATAGATGGTGTTGTTCATTTAACAATAACAATTTTTATACAATTACATTCGCTAATTAAAATTTATTATTTTTTACAAAAAAAAAAACAAAATAACATACTTTTTAAAGAAATTTGCATTAATCGTAAAAAATCTGTAAATGTTCAAAAGCAAAACATATTGTAAAAAAGTAGTTGTTTTTTAATAAATTGTTTAACTTTTGTCCACTAAATTACGAAATGTTAAGGTTTTACAAAAATAACATAAACAACGATTTGTCAATTAAAGAAAACGTATGTAATCAAGTAAAACTATGTGATTAAATTTATATTTTTCATTGGAGTTAAAAAAAATAGATTTTAAAAAAAATTTAAAGGACATGACCATTGTCTAGTCTATGGACTGGACTATTAACTAGTCACTGTTTAAGACTACTGACATGTCTATGGACTATACTTTTGACTAGTCTTCGTACCAGACTTTTGACTAGTATCTAGACTAGACTATTGACTTATCTGTGAAATAGACTATTTACTAGTCTGGTCACCAGATTATTAACTATTGACTAGTCTATAAACTAGACTATTTACCAGTCTATAAACTAGAGTATTGACTAGTCTATAGACTAGACTATTGACTAGTCTATGAACTAGATCATTTAATGGCCTATGTACTAGTATATGAACTAGGCTATTGAATAGTCTATGGACTAGACTATCGACTAGTCTATGGACTAGACTATTTACTAGTCTATGAACTAGATTATTGACTAATCTTTGAACTGAAGTATTTACTAGTTTATAGATTGGAAAATTGACAAGTCTATGAACTAGACCATTGACTAGTCTATGGAATAGAGTATTGACTATTCTATGGACTAGACTAAGTATTGACTAGTCCATGAACAAAACTATAGACTAGTCTATGAACTAGACTATTGGCTAGTTTATGAACTAGACTATTGACTAGTCTATAGGCTAGGTTATTGTCTAGTCTATGTACTAGACTATTGACTACTCTATGTGCTAGACTATTGACCAGTCTATGAACTAGACTATTGGCTAGACTTGTTAATAGTATATGGACTACACAATTGAGTAGTCTATGGACTAGACTTTTGACTAGACTATCTCTGCTCTAGATTATTGACAAGTTTATGGACTATAGACTAGACTTTTGTCAAGCCTTGGGACTAGATTAGATAACATTACTGGCCTCTAGACTAGTTAATAGATAAGTACAAATGTATAAATACATAAATGAGAAAGCAAGAAAGGTCATAGGAAAGTCTTTTGCGGGTACCAGTTTTAAACTGAATTTTTAGTAATTAATTTCTTCAGTGATTTTTTATTATGGCAAGCGATATTAAACCTTTCCAAAATCACTTTACATTTTACTTATAAATTAAAACTTCTTAACATAATTTATTTACTAATAAATTTCATTAAAAATTTCAATCCATTATTGAATCGCTACAAAGTATAGAAACAAAATAATTTCTGATTTACAATACATTACCATAATTACCAGAACAAAAGTAAAAAAGTAGCAATAAAATTAAATTTCACACAAGAAATTAACACAAAAATAACCAGTAAATACTATACATGTAGGTAGTAATTTTCCTTCTTACAATAAATTGTATAATTCGAAGTAGAAAAAAATGCATAAAACTTTAATTGGTTTATCGCCATTTTTTACCAAAGGACACACGCCAGGATATGTAAAAGCACATATAATTTTTGGTGGGTAAATAAATATTGATACCAAAAGGAAACTGGGGGGGGCTAAAGTTTAACAATAAAGTAGTTGCTATATGAACTGAAAAAAAGAACAACAAGAACCCAAAATAAAGTACCCAACAAAAAAACAGAGGAAACATTACTGCACCAGACCAGCAGGCGCGATTAAAGCTCATAAAAATTTTGCGTTACTTGTGTTTTTATTTTACACCAAAGAATGCGTGAAATTATGCAAAAGATTGTTGTATTTATATATTTATTTTTTCGTATACATTTAATAAAATTTATGTCATTTTGTTGTTCTGTTTTTTTTTCTTTCCTTCGAAATTAAAACACTTAATACGAAATAACTTATTCGCGCTGTCGATTACGCTAAAGGAATGAAACACTACTGTGTAAAAGTGTCCGAAAATATGTGAAAGGTTTTTTTGGGGTTTTATTTGTTTTTTTAATAAATCCTGCATACATTCATTAACTTCATGCATATCTGCAATTTAACCGAACCATGCTAATATAACACTATCATACTACAACCAAACAAAAAATATTCTATGGACTGGTATATGCACAAGTCAATTGATCAGTTTATAAATCTTTTTACTACTCTACAAATTAGTCTATTGATTAGTCCATTGACTACTTTATAGACATTTCTTTTAACTCATCAACTATATCTGTTAAATCACCCAAAATCGATTAGGGTAGAAGGGAGATCATTCGCCATAGGGGCTCATACGTAAAACCTGAATAACTGGGAAACCGAGTAATCGATTTTACTTATCACGTTATCAAATTTTGTTTTCGTTTATGGAATGTCAATAGTGTGAACAATAAGAGATTAACGTTTTTTCGATATCATATTTTAAAGCATAATTTACGGCGTGGGAGGGATTGTATCGCTGTGTTTATAATATATTTATTAAGATAACTTAGGAAAGATTAAAACGGATAAAACTAAACCCAACACATCTTAGTATACGAATCAAGAAAAAAATTGAGAATATGTATTGTGGATTTAATTCGAGAAGGCCTCAAAAAAAGTGTCGTATGTTCCCCCTTCCACCTATGACTATTAAATCATCTAAAATCTCTTAGCAGCTTTATCGATTTGTATATGAACTAGTATATGAAAAGAAACTTCTTTCTAGTCTATTAGATTTTTAATGAAGACAGTACGATAGCTAAAAAAAATGTGGAACAGATTAAAAAACTTTTCAAAGGTTAAACATAAAATACCTACAAATATTTTTGTAGTGTATATTGCCCATAAAAATCTGAATCTCTCATAAATATACAATAAAAAGAATTCACAACATTTAAGAAATTTATTATTTTAAACGATATATGAACATTTTAAAAATAACGTAAATTAAAAATATATCGAATAGCAAATAATAATTGGTAACTCTGCGGCTGTTAAAAAAGAACAATTGACAAAATATGAAAAAGATTTATTTTCATTATTTGCAATGCACATTAATTTTGTTTAAAAGGCCTAACGCCTAAGGAACAAGTTCTACATATGAAGAATTATATAATTTTTGTTAATTTCAACTTTCATTGATTATTTACATTAAATCATTGTGTTATTGTTAAAAAAAAAAAAGAATTATAATTTTTTTTAATTTAATTGTGTTCCACTTCATATACAAATTTGCATTTAATTACATTATAAAATCTGTAAACACAAATATAATTTAAACAAATTATGCATGTGTTAAGCCAACAAATACAAACGAAGCAGTGTTATAAAGGAATTGAAGAAAACAAATATTTTGGAATTATAAAGTTAAAACTATAAACTTTTCAAATATTTATTTTTAGGGGTTTCTCAAACCTAACTAAATGATTAAATTTCATATTTCGATTTGAAACAAAGAGGGGCAAAGGTTTCTCATGCTCAAAACATAAACATTTGTTTTGAGAGTATTATTTCTTATTTGTATTCGCTTTGAGAACAGAGAGAATGCTAGTTTATAACTAAAAACTGGTTCAATAGGTTTTTATTTTTTACCTCTAGAAAAGTTATCGGCTGTTATCTTGGCTTCACATAAACTAGTTAAATTGCAGGAAAATTCTTAATATTGTTTTAATTCCTTTAAATTATTTTATCAATTTAATTAATTGGCTAGATTTTTTCGGGGAAAATGTTTTAACGTTACAAACACTGAATAATTTACACATGCCTGAATAAATTATTTGATTTTCAAGCAAAACGAAAAAATCAGAATTCTATTCCGCTGTGACGAAACTTATACACTCTTTACTAAATATGTGTTAGAAAACCGCTTTTATAGAGTTTACTCTATGGAACTACTGAAAGGGGCTGTGCAAGTGATAAATTTAAAACAGGCTTCTCAAACGAGCGGTGTTATTTTTTTATTCGAAATTCACTACATTTGAAGTCATTCTCAGAAAGTTATTTTTATGCTATTCATGCATTTATCAATCAACTTTAAAATAAAATTGTTTAATTTCAAAAATTTTATTAAAAACAAGTAGGAAAGTATAGTCGGGCCTGGCCGACCATATAATACCCTACACCATGAGTATATTTTTAAAATTTTTACTTTTTATAAAATTTTTATTTTTTGTAAAGAAACTTTTATGTTGAATATTACCATAATGCCAAAATATTTAAGCCATTTATTGATAAAAAACTAAAATTTCTAAATAAGGCTTTATATATAGTCAAATATGGGCCGATCCTCGGTAAATTTGGGAAAAGGATATATTTCTAAATAACAGTTAGTTTTGTTGAGTTTCATTGCGATACAAATGGTTACAAGTCAATTTTAGACGTTTAAGTCATTTTTTGAAGGGGGGTTTGTATGGGGGCTAGGGTCAAATATAGGCCGATCCTTACGAAAATCTGCAGTATCATTTATACTTATACAAAACTTATTTGTGCCAATTTTTAGAGAGATAGCAGAATATTTGACGTAATTATAGCATAAAAAGTTCAAATCGGGAGGTACGGTTGTATGGGGACTAGATGAAATAATGGACCGATTTCAACCATTTTCAATAGGCTTCGTCCTTGTGCCAAAAAACATGCTTGGTCCAAATTTCATCAAATTATCTTGGAAATTGCGGCCTGTACCTTGCGCACAAGGTTTACATGGACAGCCAGCCAGCCGGACAGACGGACGGACGGACGGACATGTCTTAATCGACTCAAAAAATGATTCTGAATCGATCGGTATACTTTAAGGTGGGTATTGGACCAATATTTTTGTATGTTACAAACATCAGCACAAACGTATAATACCCTCCCCACTATAGTGGTGTAGGGTATAAAAATTATACCTTGAATTTTAAACAAAATTGGATTCTTTTTGCTTCTTTGGAAGTCAATGAACATCACTTCCAAAGAAGATTAACAAATTCACTTAGTGCTACTTTCGAATTATATATTATACGTTTGGAAGCACTTCGTTTTATTTTTGCTTGGTATATCACTGTGGATGTTTTATGGAGCAGATAATTATATTGTAAAAATTACAAACAAAAAGACAAACTTATACCCTTCTCGCTAAAGTGAAGGGTATAAAAATTGGGAAAAGCACAATCAACTATTGTGATTATTAAATCAATATATGAGCAATAAAAAAATATTTAAATAATTATTAAATATTATAATGCAATTAATATTGATATACATATTTACACATATAAATATGTTTATTAGGGTTTTAATCAAAATTAGGCCAAATAACTACGTAGTATGTTCTTATATTGAAAACATTTTTCTCGGATTCTCGGAGTAATAAATCGCTATTTCTTCGAATAAATATCGTGGATCAAACGCTTGTTTATATTGAAAATTTCCGATTTTGTATTAAAAATTTTAAATTCTCTATAAAATAAATATCGAAAACTTTAAAGCAATTGCTGCTATAATTTTTATTATCGCTCGGTAATAAGAGTTCTTTTCTACGTGCTCTTTTATGTACTTTGTGAAATGGAAAGAGCTGATTTAAAATCTTCAAAAATTTTATAAAATTTATAAACCTAATGTTTAAATATTGTTTTATTCAAATTAATTTTGTAAAAATATTATTAAATAAATATTAGCATGGAGTTTTTTAAATTAAAGGAGATAGAAAAAAGGGCCTTTGTATTAAAGCTAATTAGGTAACAAATACTTTGTAAAATATTCTTTAACGAATGCATGGTCATGACTGCTAACTACATTTTGCATTACTAGTAAGTAGCTTAGTAATGCTAAGATGTTAAATTTTTGTTTATTTAACGTTTGTTTGGCCTTTAATTTGTAATATCCTGTGTTATATAAAATTCAAATGTTACCTGCATTTTATGCTTTTATTAACAAATAAATATTTATAGAGATTAGGCTAAATACTATTTATATAAAAATGTTTTTTTTTTAAATCATAATTTTCTATGAATATTAAATACAAAAATTATGTATGTATTATTAATTTAAAATTCAAACAAACAGTTTAGTTTTCTATTTAGTTATTTTAAATAATTAAATTTTCCCATACTCTTACTAGTTAAGTTTTTGCAGTAAATACCTAGAATATTTAGACAAAATAGTAATAAAAAAAGTATAAATTAATAAAAAGAGTTTTGTTTCTTTTTTTGATATATTTTATAAGCCTAGAGGTCATAAAACATAACTTTAGTTTTTATTAACAAAAATTTCATAGATGTATAAAATAATTTTAACTTTTTTATTTTTCTATGGCAAAAACACATGTAGACTTCTGGTTTTTATTATTTCTAATTCTAGGAAAAAATGTTAAATTGTGTGTACTTTCTTTTAAATATCATCTAGAGGTAACTTTTTATAAAAAATATTTTTATAAAAGTTTACGAATACACTGGCAAAAATTCCAGAGCAAATATTTAAGGCAAGCGACTATATGAAGTTTCGATTTAATGTTATTACCCAACACTACGAAAGTGGTGAGGGTATATTGGGTTATATAAAACAACATAGAATTGTTTTCTGAATCTATTAAGAAATGTCCGTCCGTCTGGCAAAATTCCCAAAAAAAAATCGTCCCTCATTAAACTTTTGCTTCCATACATAGTCCCCTTCAAAAAATGTCTTTAATGTCCAAAATTCACTCAAACAAACTACCATAACATTCTAATACTTTCTAAACCAAAAACTTCTTTCAGTGTAGCTTCAAATAAAAAAGCTACATTGTATAAAAAATTGTATTTAGTTATAGCATAAATGAGTAAATGCAGTTTTCCTTTTCAGTTTTTTTTTGCTATAAAAATTGCAACTTGTAGTTAAAAAGTAACTAATATTACATTCATTCTATAGTATAATAACAGTATAAAAGCCTGCATGTCTGTATAAAGTGAATGAATGTAATTTAGGAAACAAAAGCAAACAGACTTTAGTTTTTTTAATATTCTCAAGGCTATAAAAAGAAAAAAATATTACAAAACTTAATTCTATACATGTTGGTTTTTAAAACGACATACAAAATACGACCGACGCATGCTTTCATTATATGTATGAAAAAAAATTTAAAAACTTTAGCCCCCTTTTAACATAACAGGAAATAAATACATGAAAAGTACATACGTTTTACTTTGTTAAAGGCAAGTTTCTCTTATTTTTTTCAAGTAAGTACTTATTTTGTAATAAAAAAGAAATTGTAAGAAAAGTTTTTATTTTTCTGTAACATTTGAAAGTTGTAGTTAAATAAAATGATTTAAGTTGTATGAATGTAAATTATAAAAGAACAATGTTAAACAATTTATTTTTAATTACTACTATTTAAAAGCTTTTCGTATATGAGTTTTAAAATGTTATTTTATAATATTTGTTAAAAATATTAATTTTATAAAATTATAGCACAAAAGGAAGAATTCCAATGTCCTTCACAAGTTGCAAATGGCAATTATGCAGATCCTGTTACTTGTCGTCGTTTCTATCAGGTAAGTGATGAGAAAATAAACAAAAAAAGTTAAAAACTTATTATTTTGTAATTTTTTTTCTATTTATTAAAAATTTTACCAAAATCTCTATTTTTACAGAACATTTCTATATTTTTTATATAAAAAATTTGATAAATTATCTTTAATATAGAAACTGTTTTCAAAACGTCTATTATTTATAGCCATTTTTTTATAAAAAAATATATATAAATTTTTCTACAAATTTAAATTTTTATTGATTTTTTTTATTGTTTTAAAAAGTTTAATTATTATTTTCATTTCTTCAAAGACAATTATTACTGTTATATATATAATATATGATAATTTCTCTTTACTATAAAAAAACTGTTTTGAAAATTTCTTAATTTTCTAGTATTTAATAGAAAATTTTCTAAGAATGTTCCTTTTTTGGAAAATTCTCTAAAAATTTTATATTTTTATTGAAAATTCCTTAAAATTTTATAATTTTGTACAAAATTCTATAAAATTTTATTTTTTTACAAAAGATTTATATTTTTAGAAAAAATCTTTAAAAAATTTTCATTTTTAAAATTTTACTTTATAAAGAAATTTCTTAAAATTTTTCTTTTATAAAAAAAATTATCAAAAATATATTTTCTTATAGAAAATTCTTTATTAATTTCCCTTTTTATAGGAAATTACCCAAAAAAGTTTATAAAATATCCTTAAAAATTAGTATTTTATAGTATTTAATAGAAGTTTTTGTAAAAATGTTCCTTTTTTAGATAATTCTCTAAAAATTTTATATATTTATTGAAAATTCCTTAAAATTCTCAAAATTTTCCTTTTATAAAAAATCTTCTTATAGAAAATTTTTTATTGATTCCTCTTTTTATAGACAATTCTCCAAAAGAAGGTTATAAAATATTCTTAAAAGTTTTATTTTTTGTAAATAATGCTCCAAAAACTTTTATTCTGTTCACAAAATAAATAATTTTTCATTAAAAATTACTCATATGATATGAAATTTTCAAACCTTCTTTTTTTTATAAAAAAATCTCAAAAAATATTTTTCTCTTTACAGAAAATTATTTAAAAATTACTCTTCTATTAAGAAACCTCTTTAAAAATTACGTCTTTCATAGGAAACTCTGTTAGTTATATTTTTATAAAATTTTTTTTAAATGTCCTTTTTTATAGGATATTTACTATACCTAGTGCGCTTTGCTCAGAAACAAACTGTCCGATTTTTGAAGATTTTAACTATTACAGTTTCCCATATATATATATATATAATATATATATATATATATATAATATATATATATATATATATATATATATAATATATATATATATATATATATATTATATATATATATATATATATATATATATATAATATATATATATATATACTTATATATACTTATATATATATATATATATAATATATATATATATATATAATATATATATATATATATATATATATATATATATATATATTTGTATTTGATTAACATGATAGGTTCCAAGCCTTCTATTGAAAAGTGTTCATATGGATAAACAACATTTTTGTACACAATTTTTAAATTTAAATTCTAAAAGATTCTCAGATAAATAAGGTTTCAAGCTAGTTCCCCTCTTTTTGTCAAAACAAATTTTAGGACTAGATATTTTCTAAGATACAATAATTGAAAAGAGTGAGGTGCCACGCCCACTGTTTATATGCTGTTCATTTTATCAACATGTGTTTAAATGAACGCCCGAGTTGATCATACAAAGTTTGACTGCTGTTGCAGTTTCTGAGATATGCGACTTTTAATACTTATAATAAGTATTAAAAGTCCCATATCTCCAAAACTGCAACAGCAGTCAAACTTTGTAATTTTTAAAGAAGTTTAAATAATTCTCGAAATAATTCTTTTGCTGCAAAATTGTATTAATTCAATGTATCCAAATTCGAAAATATTTCTTTTTTATAAAATATATTCTGTAATTTCCCTTTTTTATCGAAAAGTTTTAAACATTTCTCCTTTTATAGAAAATTGTCTAATAATTTTTCGTGTTGGTTTTCTTAGAGAAAATGTTTTCTTATAATTTTATGGAAAACTCTTCTATTTTAAAATATTTACTTTTATAGAAATATTTCCTTTAAAAATATATATATAAATTTCCAAAAATATTTTTTTACTTAATAACCCTAATTTAAATTTTAATACAAGTGAATAAAATTAAATAAATATTTTCTTTTTAAATTTTCTAAACTTCTCTTTTTACAAAACACACAAGATCTTCTTGAAAATAAAATTGGTTGAAAAATAATTTTTTGTATAAAAGAATATTGCAAAAGGTTTCTATAGATAATTTAACGCATGTTTGTTTTATTCAAACTAATTACAAGTATATCTTTTTGTCTCTTTTCTTCTAGTGTGTTGATGGTTACCCCTACCTAAATCGTTGTCCCTCTGGTCTATACTTTGATGATTTACAGAAATACTGCACCTTCAAAGATGAAGCCAAATGTGGACCATTAGCAACAAGTAAGTTTTAAATAAATAAATTTGTATTAAAGGTTTTATTTAAAAAATATTAAACGAAGAAAATAAGCAAGTTTACAAATTAATAAAAGTTGCTATATACGCAATATAATACTGTCCACAACAGAAGGGTATGCTATTATATGTTCAACAAGAAATATATGAAATATTTAATATAACATGCAACTAAACATGTTAGATGATACAAACTTTTGAAAACAAATTTAAAAATAATAAAATACTTGTATTTGAAACCAGTAGTATGTGTATATGTAGTAATGCGAAAGTCCTGGCACTTTTATTTAAAACCCATCCACATAAAAATATGGTTAGACCACATAAACCAAATACATAGAAAATAGAAATTCTTACATATTTAGATCTAAGGATATTTGTTTTTTTATTGTATATTAAATACTTAATGCAACAATAATTTGAAACCCTATAGAATACGTGTGTTAGAGGTAAAACAGGTATAAAAAGAAATTACAAAGATGAAGGAGTAAATGTAAAGATATTCATATAGAATAAGTAATATATAATGTCTATAGGTTTTAAGGTAAAGGTTTTATGGCATACAGGATTTTAAGGAGAGCAAATGTATAAAGAATAAACATTAGGGTGATATGAATTTAAAGAAAAAATTTTATATTTTAAAGAAACTTAAATAATACTGTACTATGGGTCAGAAAATATTCAATATACTCTCCCTCTCTATCTTAAAACAAACTTAAAACTACAATAGAACCTTTCTCTTTTTCTCTTTATAAGTAATTATCAAAATTTTCACTTTTTTACAGAAAAATTTCGAAATCTTTAATTTTGAATAGAAAATTTTTAAAACATTTCTTTGTCGTGGGAAATTTTCGAAACACAAAATTATAGAAAATATTCCAAAACATTTCTCATTTTACTTTTATAGAAAATAAATGCTCCTATGGAAGGTAAACGTTCTAATCTATCAGACTAGACCAAGAGGTCATGGATTTAATCTAAATATAAATATACACACACCCATCGTGCAATTCAAGAAATAAAAAGCATTAAAAGACAAATTGAACTGCAAGGCCAACTAATGCATTTTGCAAATATGTAGACTAAGGCAAATATACAAACACATACTAAAAAAAACACAAGTAAATACAGACACATACAAATAAATATATACATTTTAAATTCATATAAATATCGATTGTTAAAATAAAAGGAAATACTACTCATACATTTTAACTAGATCTTAGCATCTACTAATGCACACACACACACAACTCATATAAACTGGACGAATATACACACATATAGAAGTTTCTTTTTTAAAATGTATGCAAGTGAATTGTATATAAAAAGCAGAAGGATGTTAGAGATTAGGAAGCAATTTCCAACAAATGTCGCATAATTCATTTATGGGACATGCCTTAATATACAAAGCACAAAAAGGATTCAAAACAAAAATAGACTATAAATGAAAAAAGAAATAAAAGCAACAGCAAACCTTGCAGTTGTACTATATTTAAAAAAATCTTTAATATTTTTCTAAGTAAATGATATAAAATACTTGCATACACTTTCTAACTCTGCCTTAACGTTATCCTCTCTTGAAAAAAAGCTAAACCTTACAATACATTGCATATTTTTTCTAACAACTTTCCTAGAGGATATATGTAAAATGTTAAAAAAAATGTTTGTTTTTTTTATTTTCTACCTTAAAAAAGAAAGCACAATCTTTATCATCATTTAATCCTTACTGTCTATATGCGCTTCATTTTAGAGAAATAAAAGTGTTCAAGCATAAATAAAACAGGAAATAGAGCATATTTTAAACCAACAGACAAAAGCCGGAAGTATACACTAATACAGTCATACACACTCACATGCTTTGTTTCAAAGGTAATGATAGCAAAAATAAAAGTCAAGTTTTATTGGAAATAAAAAAATATATATATATAAAAACATTTTAACAAATCAGCAAAAAATGGAAAAGAGTTTTTGTTTAAAAAATAATTTGATGCAGTATTTTAGAAAAATTTTCAAAAATTAAAAGGATTTATTTGTTGTTTAGAAACTTATGAAAGAAAAGAATGGATTCTAAAAAAAAACAATAAACTTTTGAAAATGTATTTACATTACAGAACATTTTTTGAAAATTATTTTTTTATAAACTTGTTTCTGAAATTTTTAATTTTTTGTTTTATAAAAACTGTTAGTTACTTAGTTAGTTAGTTAGTTAGTTAGTTAGTTAGTTAGTTAGTAAGTTAGTTAGCTAGTTAGTTAGTTAGTTATTTAGTTAGTTAGTTAGTTAGTTAGTTTGAAAGGAGGATGTAGATATGTATATACATCAAATCCGAAGTATATAATATTAAAAAAAATCTCCTTCTTACAAGGAATCTTATAAAAATGTCTCTTATTTTAGAACTTTTACAATAATTTCTCTTATGATAGAAAAATTTTAAAAAAATGAAAAATGTTAAATTTTTTGTAGAAAATTAAAAAATATATATTTTGATAGCAAAATATTCAAAAGTTTTTTCTTCTAATAGTCAAATTAATAAAAAAAAATCTTATAGAATATTTTCAAAAAACGTCTCATCTTATAGACAATTTTTCAAAAACATCTCTTCTAATAGAAAATTATAAATTATGATCCTTACGAGAATTTACTTTCAAAGAAAGTATTAATTTCCACTTCTTGCTTTACAAAATTGTTCAAAAATGTATTTCCCTTTTCTTCCTCAGCTTTTTATTTTATTGTTTAAACCGTCGAACACCTTTAATAATAAATTGCATTTCTTTTTCTAAACAAAAACTCATCAATTACATTTTTCAATGTCATAAAAAAAGCTTTGCAAAGAAATCTTCTTAAAATCCTAAAACTTAAATTCTCTGCCATAACTTCAATATTTAAAATAAAAAAAAAACATTTATTTTCAACTTTAAATGACAAACTTTTTAGTAAACATTTGTTACAAAGTAAACCTAGAACAAAAAAACAACGACAAAATCTTAGTCCTGCTTTTAACTCTCAATAAACCACAGAAGAAGACTTTAATAACTTTAACGAAGGGAAAAAGTTTTCCTATAAAATTCGATATAATTTGTCAAGTTTATAGCATTCAACTGTCACACAAGTTGCATTACAAAATGATGAACTGTTTGCAGGAAGATGCCACAATAAAGTTTTTGATCAAGGAAAAGGCAGAAAAAAAACTAAAAATAATAATAAAAAAGATTTTTTTAGGTTTTTTTTGTTCTATTAAAAACCAAACACTAGTAATTTAAAGAAAAGTGCAATTTATATTAAAGTTTAGAATAAAGATAATACACAAATTTTAGAGACAACTTTAAAATACTAGTAATCTTTTAGTTTAAAATAATAATTGGAAATTGAAAATACTTTTATCTTGAGCTGTATCAGGTGATAATCATAATATTTCGAGAATGTTCCATGAACTTTACTTAAGTTTGTTAAATGATTTTATGCTTTGAATAATTCTGTATCTATGACCATTGATAATATTTAAGCCTAAAAGTGTACAACGCATTTGACAGATAAAAGAAATTCCTGGAATATTCTTGAAAAAAATTAAATACCATAATATTGTTTAAAAATAAGCATTACACCATGTTTATTTTAAATTCAATTCAAAATTGCAATTTATTTTATCTTTAAAAAAGTAGTCTCTTATTACATATGTATATATGTATTTTACTTTTTAAATTTTAAACAATTTGTTGATTGTTAGATTGAAAAAAATCCTTAAAAAAACAACAATATTTTAATTATCCTTTCAAGCAGCCACAACAAACAGAGAATGAAATATTTTTACTTTCACAAAAGAATTTCCATTGAGTAAATTTTCTAAAATGCATAATATTTGTGGAAAATTTTCTTAAAAACTAAAATGTTACATTTAAAGATATGTAAATCTTTACAAACATGATATTGTTCTATGGAAAAACTATTGCTAATTTTCTTGAACAAAAATATTAAATAAGAAAATATATAATAACAATAAAGTGAAAATAGAAATAACAAGAGAATATTGTTTTGAAATATTTCAAGAATTATTTAATATTTATTTACTTTAAAAATACAAATGTGTGAATATTAGGGTAAATTTTTAATCAGCAATAGGTTTAGATTAAACTTCGATGCATCATTTTACAAAAATTAAAATAATTTAACTGTTTTAAAAAGTTTAAAAATTGAGAACAAATGTTATAAAAATCTTTTCATAGAACATTTAAAGAAATTCTCTTTTTATAGTGAACTTTGGAAATTTTATTTTTTTTATAGAATATTTTCGACAAATTCTCCTCTTATAGAGTGGCCTGCGGTGGATTAATGGTTGGGGTTCTAGTCTGGTAGACCGGTCGTTGTGGGTTCGATTTCCACTTGAGGTACTTGTTAAGGAGCGCACAACAGGCTCGAAAGAGGCCTAGGTGTATTTTTTTAGATTTTAAACTTTTTCTTTTTATTAAAATTTTTCTAAAATGGTTTTTTATTAAAAACTTAAAAAAATAACAAAAATTTTTCTATAACAGGGAAAATGTATGTTATTATAGAAATTAATTTCAAAAATGTATATTCTTTCAGATTTTATTTAAAATAATTTATTTATTTATTATTTTATACAAAATTTTGTAAAATGTCTTCTTATACCAAATTTTCTAAAAAGTTTTATTATAGAAAATTTTCTAAAAATTTTTGTTATAGAAAATTTTTCAAAAATTTTTGTTACAGAAAATTTTCCAAAAATTCTATATGAAAATTTTTCTTTCTATTAAAAAATTTTCTTCTTATAGAATATATTCTGAAAATGTCTTTCATATAGAAAATGTTTACGAAAAATTCGTTAAAACAAATTTTCCACAAAATTCTATTCTTTATAGAGAAATGAAAATTTTTTTCTGAAATTTTCCCTTTTTTTAAGAAAATTTTAAGAAAAATGCATTTTTTCTAGAAAATTTTATAAAAAGTCCACTTCTAATAGAAAATGTTCTCTCTTTATAGAAAATTTTTCCAATTTTTTTTTAAGTCTTTTAAAAATCCTGTTTAGAATTTTCATTAATTACATTTTCTAAGAAAATTTTCGACTAATTTTTCTTTTTGTAATTTAAAGAAAATGTTCGAAATTAAAGGTTATTTTAGCAAAAGTTTTTTAAGTAAAACATTTTCAAAAAATTCTCTTCATAAAAAAAAATATTCCATAGCAATTCTTTAAAAATGTGGATTCGATACTCTAAGAGTTTTAAATATCATAATATTACCTTGAATCTTTGAAGTTTATTTTAATTAAAATAATAATTTCCCAAAGCTAAGCCCTCCCTACTAAACGTGTATGGACATTCCAGAAGAATATTTAATATGTAATCATACAAACAAACACACATTTACATACCTAAATATTGTGTAAAGAAATATTTGAAGATTTATATTCCTTTTATCATATTATTTATAAAGACAAAAGCCATAAAAATTCATAGAATCCATATCATAGATTTAACAGATTTTGTTGTTTACCTATTCAATATACACAAAAGTTAAAGAGATTTTACATATAGAAACAAAAATGTCCAACCTTAAGCCAATTAATGTTTTGGTCAGTCTTTGTTTGGATTTTATTATAAATATGTATTTGTATACATTGATGAAAAATGTAATATTATTTTTAGCACTGTCAGATTAAAAATTTGTACTTAAACTTACTTAAGTAGATAAAAACATTAAAATATTTTATTTTATTAAATCTAATATTTTGAAAAGTTCTTAAACAATAAAAACAAAATTTTGTTGTAAAAGTTAATCACTAAGCTTTAGTTAAAGCTTGAGCTTTCTACATAACCTTAAAACATTGCTATAATGACTTCCCCCTCATATTACTAAAACGCCTATAAATATGCAAAACCTATTTAAAATTTCTTTAAAATTTTCCAATATCTTTCCTTTGTTTAAATTTCTATTGTAGTGTGTTAGCAAAAGTGTAACAATTTTATTGTAATTCTTACCTCAAACAAAACTGGATTGTCAATAAAATTAACATTAAGTGCATGTAGAAAATTACCAAACACATTGACATATAAAATATGTATACCACAGATTTTATGTACAAGTATTTTAAAAGGATTTTCAGATTTTTCTTAAATAAAAATAAATAACAAAATAAAAAGGGGAAAGTTTAGTAGATGTTGCTGCCAATGATGTTGATGGTTATCTCCCTTAACTGCGTCTCTAATTTTAACATCCAATATACAATATACTAAAATTTTTAACACTAAGACTAACAAATCAAAATACAATTGAAAATGTTTATTTTTCAAAACAATTCAATCAAAAAAAAAATAAAGAAATCACACGCCACCCCACACCTAACTGTAACAAGCCAAAATACCAATATACACATATAAGGAATATGTGTGTGTGCAAATATGTATGTTGTGTGTTCTAGGCAAATATACTATATATAATACTATATATAACCCTTTAATGGTTTCTGAAGTCAAAAGTGCCATATTTTATGTTTAAGTTAAAGGGCGAAAAACTCTAGCCTAACTAATACAAAAAGCTTTTCAAACTATAAAAAAGCTTTTTTTCAACTAAAAGTTTTTAATTATTGTATAAACAACAAGTTTTTTTGTTAAAAAAAATATGTTAAATTTTAGAATTTCCAAGCACAGTTTATGACTTCTAAAGCTTAAAAACTAGAATTTAAAAAAAACCCATTCCTAAAGCTTTTTTAAGAAGTGAAAAACATTTAGTCGAAACGTGTTTCAGCAGCTTATACGATAAAGAAGCTTTTTATAATAGTCACTGTTAACAAAAGGGTAAATTTAAACAAATAAAATTGTTGCATATATACAGAAAAATAAAAAGAATTGAAAATTGTGGTATATTCTATATACTATATAGATTTGTACATTTTCAATCAATTTGAGATTTTAAATAAATAACTTAAAATGAGAAACAACAATAAAACTAAATAAAACTATTATTTTTAAAATTTTAAAATTTCAAAAGAAAATTTATTTTTTATTGTAAATTTCCAAGAACAAGAAGAGAAATGAATCATTAATAGCCAAGAAATTTCAAAAACAACAATTAAATATTTATCGGTTCAGATATTTAAAAAAAATTTAACTCACAATATTTCCCTAAAGCATACAACTGAACTGCATAAATTTTACAAAATTCGCTCATAAATTCTTTAAAAATATATAATAGTATGTATGTACATTTCACATAAAACAATATCCTTGCACTCATAAATAATTTCACTTAAACGATAATGTGACATTTATGGGAATTTTTATTACATTACAAGTGAAATAAAATTAAATAAAATAAAATAAAAAAACGTATTTTATTGTCTTTCAATAAACAATGAATAAATTATAGTTAAAAAAATCATACATACACAACTGTACCTTGAAAAGGACACCAACAATTGCAAACTCAAAACAATACAAAAATAATAACGTAAATTAGTTTCATTAGCATAAATAATCATTTATCAGGAAAAAAATTTAATAAAAATACAATAAAAAGAAAACTATAGTAAGAATATGCTGCATAGAACAAAAAATATAATCCCATAAAAATAAAAAGGATATAAAAATCTATTTACACTTACTAACGTATACATATAAACACCAATACTATTGCATTTGACTTATAGTTTTACTCACTCATATATTGATACTTAAGCAATTTGATTTAATAGAAAAAAATTAGATATTTTCTCCAGAAGTATACATACAAATGTAATTTCATCAGTTTTCGATTATATATGTAGTATAGTGAAGAAGTTTAGAGCTGAAGACGTGTGTTAGCATACAGGTGCTATTCACGCATTACATCAAATGACTTTTTGATACTACAACAATAAATACAAACTGAAGAAACAGTATAACAGCAATTTTAGTTTATATATACATATACTTGTTTAAAAAACTTACACTTAGAAAATTATGATCGTTATATCACAAGGAATTAGATAGCTAAATAAGATATAATAGTCGAAAAATCAGTTGAAAATTTATGAAATAGTAACAGAATAGTAACAGAAATTGATTATCTAGAGGTGACTCTATATTTAAGCATAGGTGTATTAAAGACCGATCTTTTCGGTTTATTTCCTAATCTGAAACACAATTTTACATCTTAAATTTAATTTACAATAAAGGCCAAATATATGGACTAGGGATTTAGATTCAAAATAATTATACCCTACACCACTATAGTGGAGAGGGTATTATGCGTTTGTGCTGATGTTTGAACACCCAAAAATATTGGTTCTAGACCTTAAAGTATACCAATCAACTCAGAATCACTTTCTGAGTCGATTTAGCTATGCCTGTCCGTCCGTCTGTCTGTGTCCATGTAAACCTTGTGCGCACGCTACAGGTCGCAATTTTCAAGATAATTTGATGAAATTTGGCACATACTCTTTTGAAAATGTTTGAAATAGGTTTATTATTTCGCCCAGCCCCCATACAACCGTACCCCCGAATCGGACCTTTAGACTCATAATTACGTTAAATGTTCTCTTATATCAACAAAAATCTGCAAAACTTAGTTTTATAGAACGATAAATGACACTACTAATTTTTATAGTGATCGGGCCTCATTTGACCTCCATACAAACTCCCCTCGGAAATGTCTTGAAGGTCAAAATTCACTTATAATTTCTAATAATAAATCAATTAAAATTTACATAAATAATTTTGAAGTAGACATAACTTCCTCTACCAAAATTTATAAGGATAGGCCCATATTTAGCCTTACTCCCCTATGAGCCCTCCTGTAGAAAATCTCTTTTTTGTCAATTATACGTAAAAATGTTCCAAAGAACAAATTAAATGCTTTTTTAAAATTATCCACTTTTTTAAAATACTAACTGGTGTAGGGTATTATATAGTCGGCAATGCTCGACTATACATTCATACTTGTTTTTATTTTGTTAAGGTCTTCGGTTCGATTCCTGCCAGAGAGTATTTTGTAGGACAATTGCTAACATCGTGAAAACTCATAAGATTTTGACGGTGGTGGGCATGCTATTAATTTTCACATTTAATTTTTTTAAGTGTAATTTTTCCTCTAACAGTATAAATGATATTTATCTAAAATTGAAATACAATCAGTTGTTAATGTTTTTGGAAAAGTAAAAATTTCTACTAACACCATTAAACAAAGTGTCATGACACGGTATCGTTATACATATACTATGATAATAAAAATACATTTTTACAATATGGCGAAAAAGTGTAGATCTAAAAAATTAAAATTAGAAATATCACTTTTAAAATAAAATCGATTATTTTGTAAAACAAACAATTTTTATTTTTTTTTCGAGAATATTCCTGGAATTTGTAGGTTAATAGCTGATAAATATAGAATACTTTTAGGAGTATTTAAAAATATTATTCAAACCCTATGCATAAAAACAAAATGATATCTTCATCGTCTAATAGCATGCTACATTTCTGTGCGGTGTGAATGAAAAATTCCTGGAATATTCTCGAAAATTTTTGAAATTTTAAAATTATTCTATATCTTTTTAACACTGGCTGCATAATTTTATTCTATATTTTTTATATGATTTAGTATCGTTAATCTAGTCAAACCAATGTTTGTTAGCAAACAACTTCTTAGAAAGTTAGGTTTCAACTAAAGCCTTAAAATCATTGCTTTCTGATTTTAATGTACATTTAAATATACCAGACATATGCAGCTGTATGCTTTAAAATATATGAGTGTAAGTGTCCTAGTCTTAAGAAAATAGTACATATCAGACAAATTTGCATATATTATATAAACAAAATGTGTGTGCTAGTTTTTTGGTATTGTTATTTTGTTCATTTAACAGCAAATGACACTAAAATAAAATCAAAAGTAACAACAACAACAACAACATAGAAAAAAGCTATTACAATGTGAAAATGAAGTAGAGGAAGAAGAAGATGAAGAAAAGAAAAAAGCATTTGATTCAATTGATTGAAATTACTGAAGTATAAAATGCATTTTGATTTTCTTAAAATGTCAACATTTTCGAAAAAAGTATCGATAGACTTACATGCATACATGCACATTGATACAATATATACTAATAGAATTATACAGACAAATAACCCAGCAACCAAGTAAGAGTAAGAGATTCAACAAAATAATTATAAATTGTTTGAAAACTAAATTATTTTGTATTGGAGATTTTTTGATTTTATGTTTGCTGGATCAGTTGGATTTGAGTTCTTGAGTGTAAAGTCATGTAAATCCTTATAAAAGACAAAAACATTCGATTAGAAATGATACAACATTGTTTATGTTTTTTCTTGTATTGTCTTGGACCCTTTCGCAAATGCATGTGTATATGTGTTTAGTTGTAACAGGATATTGGTATGAGTATCCTGCTTAAGTAAGATACACAAATATATATGTATATAAATGCATACACTTTAAATAATGACTGTTGCTTTAATTCTTTAAATATGTTTTCTCTTTTTTTCTTTAATGTGTGTTCACATTAAACCAATATTTAGTTAAATACGTTTAATTACTCTTTGCGGAAAAAGCTTACAGATTTATGATAATTTTGGCAGAAGCATCAAAGCATAATCTTTGGAGTTACAAATATTATTTTTTAATAAATATTTAAATAAAATTATTTTATCGTTATTTCCCAAAATTGTTTACTAATGGGAATCTAAGTTGAGTTTTATGCGAGTGTTTGCAAACTTTTTTGTATTTGTGCACAAATTTGATTTGTTTGAGTTAAAAAAAAAAAACAAATAGTCTAATTGTAACAGTTAAACAATTATATCAGTATTATATTAAGTCTTTAAATAAATATTTCTGATCTCATTGCAGCAGATTTATTAATTTTCAAATATTTTAACTATTTCATTCATTATTTTGAAAAAAAACAACTTCCGTTAAAAAAAAAAAAAAAATCTTTTAACTAAAATTCCTCAGAAAAAAAATCTACCATACTGTCCCTTCCTTACTTCCTGTTCTACTTTTACCAATTGCAAAAATAGAATTTGTTCGTATTTATAAAAATTTATTTTTCTTTTTCTTCCAGCACCAGCTACAATAACCGAAGCACCTGCTGATAAAGCACAAAAGTGTAATACCGATGAATGTCAACTGCCATACTGTTACTGCTCAAAGGATGGTACACAAATTCCCGGTGGCTTAGAAGCTGATAAGGTAAGTTGTATAACAAACTAATACAAAGTGTGGTGGTATCCTCCCTTTATTTAAAAAAGAAAATAAATACAAATACGAGTAGTAAATTCTCAAGTCACAGAAAATTTAATGTATGGATAATGATGATACTAGCGCATTTATTCATTCCAAGATTTACTACAGTATGTTTGCAAATACGTTACAAATAGTTGGTATTTTATTTTTTTTTTGGGGGGGGGGGGTACAATATCTCTCAAACGTTAGAATGTTTAGAAATAGTGTCAACATGTTTGTATTGTATGGATGATAAAATTTAAAAGAATGCAAACATTATAAACTATTACTGACAACAATACCAAACAACAAATTTCGTTTAAAAACAACTTCTAAATTAGCCTTAATGTATGCAATTTTCTATATTTCTATATATTAACTCGGTTCATGGAATTTTCGGGAATATATTCAATATTTTGATTTTTAAATTATTTTTGTTTTATATCCGTTACATGCGTCAATTCTTTTAAAGTTATTTTATTTAACAATACCCATAATGTTAACTAAGTAAGTTCTAACAACTGGAACTAACTATTGTCGCCATATGTGTTTAATAGGATGGACCAAAATTACAATATATTTAAAACTATCAGTTCAGTATCAGTTTCCATAGGCTAAGTTCTTGGATCAACAGAAGAGTTTATGAGAAATTTCATTTCCAATATTTTTGATGTTACAAACATCAGCTCAAACGCATAATAATCTTCCCAGTGTAGTGATGTAGAAAACAAACATAAGCATGGTGAGGCAAGTGGCAAAAATATAGTCAAACTATCGACCAACAAGGAACGCCATTCTGAAGCACAGAAGAGGAAATCTAGCGAAAAAAGTTTTTATGCAGACAAATACGTCAAGTCATAGAAATCATAGTTCTCTATATTCGAGAAAGAATGTTGACAACTTGTGCAAAAGTATTTAGTCTTCTTATAAGTAGATGAAGGAGTGCCAAATTCGAAATCTTTATAAAGTTGTAAGAAATCTTCTGTCTGCACCTCCCTAATGAAAACAATTGCATATTTATTTTTTCTTCTATCTATTATCCAATTTTATCCATTTGTATTTTATTGATTCGCTTTATTTATTTGTTAGTTTTAAGCAACAATCTTTTCCAAAAAGGAAATATATTTATTTCGCTATGTTTTTATTCTGACTTCAAAATTTACACACACACAAACACACATTCTCATGCATAACAAACGAAAAGGGATATTTTATATTGAATAACTAAATGAATTGATTATACCCTACACTAAATATTATCGCAGGGAATAATAAAGGAGGTCTAGCATTTGTTTGCTCTATGACAAAAAAAACGATCGCTTGAGTCTTTTACAATTCGATTTTGACAAATTTTTTGTGTTATTGACCAAATGTTTTTGTAGAAGTAGTCATTCTGAATCGACCACCTATAACTTACCATATAAGGTTAACCGTAGCCAATCGTTTGTTTTTCAAGTGTCTATTTTCTCGTTTACAAATGACACTCTACACTGACAACTGTCTTTATCCTCGTATGTTTGTGATAATACTTAGTCCAATACTAAGTAATGTAGGGTTTAAAAAACTATTAACAACCAATAGTTGTAGCAAAAATAAACTAGTTTCTAAGATTTCATTTTAATACTAACAAATGTATTGTTTGCATCTTAAAGAACGAAGAATAAGAGAGTTTACATTTATATTTGTAACATTATGTTTGTATCACTTTACATCCTGTTAATACTTGTAGTGACAGTTTTTCCTTGTACTATTTCTTTTTGTTTTGTATATTGTATCTTTTAAGAACTACAAACTAAATACCATTAGGTTTTACGTTTTTTTTCTTTTGCTTAAGAATAAATTGAAAAATATGCTAAAAATATTTTTTGGCCATTATTCTTATGCTGTTTGAATAAATGCAGCATTTCTTTTGTTAAATTTAAACGGAAATGAACAAATATATATTTAGCAGTTGCAGAGGTATCCAACGAAGTTAGATATGTAAATAAATTCGGTAAAATGGAAATTAAACAAATTTAAATTCTACAAACAATTTAATAAGCAGAACTTACTCGGAGGGTTTTTCTACATCGAAATACATCCTAAATTTGTTTAATTTTAATAAATATTTTGCACATAAGAATAACAGGCATATTTTGGCCTTTACTGAGATTCGCTCTTAATTATTTTATTGCTAAAAATCTAAAATTTTATAAAAATTACCATTTTCCCCTATTTTTAGCTTTGCAGCCTAAAACTAGCAGCTATTTACATAGTTGCTGAAATATTTAATTTACTTGTTTCCAAAATATAATTTAAAAAACTAAAATTAAAAGTTAAATTTACAATTGACTGATTTTGTAATAATCTCTTAGCGCTAGAGGAAAAAAATAAATAAAAATCATTTCAGGCTCATATGTGTTTGTGTAGATGAGTTTGTTATACCCTACACCACTATAGTGGGGAGGGTATTATACGTTTGTGCTGATGTTTGTAACATACAAAAATATTGGTCCAATACCCACCTTAAAGTATACCGATCGATTCAGAATCATTTTTTGAGTCGATTAAGACATGTCCGTCCGTCCGTCCGTCTGTCCGGCTGGCTGGCTGTCCATGTAAACCTTGTGCGCAAGGTACAGGCCGCAATTTTCAAGATAATTTGATGAAATTTGGACCAAGCATGTTTTTTGGCACAAGGACGAAGCCTATTGAAAATGGTTGAAATCGGTCCATTATTTCACCTAGCCCCCATACAACCGTACCTCCCGATTTTTATGCTATAATTACGTCAAATATTCTGCTATCTCTCTAAAAATTGGCACAAATAAGTTTTATATAAGTATAAATGATACTTCAGATTTTCGTAAGGATCGGCCTATATTTGACCCTAGCCCCCATACACCCCCCCTTCAAAAAATGACTTAAACGTCTAAAATTGACTTGTAACCATTTGTATCGCAATGAAACTCAACAAAACTAACTGTTATTTAGAAATATATCCTTTTCCCAAATTTACCGAGGATCGGCCCATATTTGACCTATATAATGCCTCATTTAGAAATTTTAGTTTTTTATCAATAAATGGCTTAAATATTTTGGAATTATGGTAATATTCAACATAAAAGTTTCTTTACAAAAATAAAAATTTTATAAAAAGTAAAAATTTTAAAAATATACTCATGGTGTAGGGTATTATATGGTCGGCCATGCCCGACTATACTTTCCTACTTGTGTTGTAATAAATATTTATTTTGGTAAAATAAACATAAAAACACTGTAAAATAAAAGTTGCCACAAAAATTAATATTTAAATGGGAAAAGGGGGTTTTGAGCAATGAACTTTTAATGTAATTATTGGCTACAATATTCTATAATTTGCAAAAATAATTATCTGTTTATATCTAGAGCTAGTTAAAAAATTAAATTTTCTCTGAGAAAATATGAAAAAAGAAATGCTTTTTTATAAAATAATAAAAAAGCTTTTATTAAAATACTTAAAAAATGTTTTTAAATAAATGTTTATATCAGCTTTTTAAAGGAATTAAAAATTTAATAATAAAAATTCTAAATGAACGTTATTTTTTTTATTTTTTTTTTTTTTTTTTTTTTTTTGAAAAACGTAAAAAAGCTTTTAGTGATAATTTAAAAAACTCTTTCCGTTACAAATTCTACAATAATATAAAAACTAAATGACAACAAAGCTTCTTTTTCAACATCTTTTAAATTTAAAAAAAAAGTTAAAATTAACTTCAAGTAAAACTTTTAACTTAACCCACGTACATGCTTATTTAAAAACAAAAATACTATATTATATGTTCATTCACGCATCAAATTTACTTTTCGTTACTACAACCTACCCCTCCTTACAACCTTTTATAATACTTTACACAAATTAATGTTTTAAGCTGTTTTTCGGGAAATTATGGTTTTAAAATTATACTAATGACAGGCATTCAAAAATTTAGTACACACGTTGTGGTTTAAACTGCTGAAGGAGAAAATGTGCGGTAGAGAAAAATTTACAAATGTATGTATGTGTGTATGTATTTCCAATACAAAACTGTTGATTTTTCAGTCAGCAAAAAACGTTATTATATAAATACATAAACATACCTAGATACATATGTATATAGAATTTGTTGTTAAAAACAAAATGTACTTATTTTAGATATTTTACATATAAATTTATAAATATACAGTTTACATGGAAAATAACTCATATTTATTGCATGAAATATAATAATATTTTGCATTTAAATTAACCACAAATAAGTGGTTAATTTGGTATATAAATTTTTAGATATAAATATCAACATAAGTGGTGTAATTTTTGTAATAGAGTATAATATGGAATAGAAAAAATATTACAAAAAAGGATGTGTATAATATTGGTTTATAAATATTTAATGAACATAGTAGAAATTGAAGGCCAATTAGGAAAGCATTTGCCATATTCTTTTTTGAATTAACATACGCCCACTTAAAGTAATGTTAAAAGACAACTAAGCACTTGAGTGAACTGAGTTTTTTTCCTTCAACAAACTTTCTATAATTAAGGTTTGAGTTTATCAAAATATTTGTTTAAGATACATATATGTTTGTATATATTTATGTAATTGTCCTTAAGTGAATGTAACATAATTTTTTTTCTCTATATTGTGTATGTTTTGCAACAAGTTACGCTTCATTAATTTGCTTTACATTCATTTCGAAGAAATTGATTAATCAGTACTTACATCTGTATGTTGGAAACATTTGTATTTTGAGTTTATTCAATTATAATGATGTTATCAGATAGTGTATGAAACTATTATCAAATTTACAAATAACAATTACACAATTGTTAATTTTTGTACAATTACAATTATAAATTATGACATGTTCGACTGATTAATAAAATTAATTTCAAATGTTTTATGTTAAATAAAGAAAAAAAATCACTTTTAACTAACATGTCAATTGCATTTCAAAGTAAATTGTATGTTTTTCAGAAAAATAAAAATGTTTTGTAGTTAATATTTAATTAAAATAAAAAATATTTAAAATGTATAAATTAGGAAAATAAAAACAAACATACCTTTATGACTTAAAAATGTAGCTGAAAAGAATTAAAAAGAAAATTATATTATTAAGGATTGAATGAAAATACAGAATTTTTAACAACAGCTTTAATATGATAATAAACAAAAAAGCTTACTTAAGAAAGTGTTTTAAAGAGCTTTATGACAAAAGCTTTCAAAAATTTTTTTAAAGGAAGCTTTTAAAAGATGTTTCGAAAAGACTTTATTTTGCTAAACAAGTTTTTTTAAAATAGATTTTTAAGTTTTTAAGATTTTTATAGAAATCTATTATAGAAAAAGTTTTATAAAAAAAATTTTTGTTAAAAGTTTCGAAAGAACAAGAAAATGTAACACTTCCTTAAGTTATTTATTTATATTACAAAAGTCTCAGAAGTTTCCATATGTACGTTTTTCGCAGCCTGAAAATTATTTATACAGTAGGTTTTTTTTATTCTGTGAAATTAAAGAGCTTTTTGTTTGCTACGATATTGGTCTGATATTGGGGTTTATATACAGAAATTTATTTGAGAAATTAAAAAGCTTTAACTAAATTTATTTACTTTTCAATCAAAATATTATTTATATTTTTTTTACCCTTTTTCCTTTTATTATTCTTAATGGCAACAGTTATCAATAATGTTGCACTTTAAGGGTAAAAAAACAAACTTCCGAAAAAATTCATATAAAAATGACCCCAATATTGCAGATTACTCTCATTTTAATTTTCTGAATAAAACCACAAAACAAGCCAAATAAAATGTAAAAAAATGCAAAAGAGAAAAACAAAAGAATAATGCACTTTTACGGTAACAGGCTTAAATATACTTTCATAAGTATTAAATAGTTTTTTTTTATATATATTTCGAAGAAGTACAAAAAAGCAGAGAAAACCCATTCATATTATTCATATACTCGAGTTGTTACTATACGGCTCAATAACAACTGCCAACCAAAAAACATCAACAAATCCATGGAAAGTGTCATGTTATAAAAAAAGAAAACGAAGAATTTTTCATAGAAGTAGTAAAAGTAGAGTGAAAAAATTATTTGTTATAAAAAGGGAAAAAAATGTTAAAATCAAAATCATTCAACTGCACTTAAAGGTTATTATAACAAGGAGTTTTCAAGAAATGGGCAGCAGTGAAAAAAATATTGTTTACTATAAGCACAACTACATATATAAAAATTTATAAGAAAATTGAAGAGAAGTATGAAAGACAGAGAGAGAGAATATCGGGGTTAAAGTTAACGAATTTTAAAAACACTACATTTGGCAGAAATCACTACTTTTACCGTAATACGTTTCGTAACGTAAAACTATATATTATAGACATTTTGGAAAAAAATATACAAATTAGTTTTCTTTAGAAAACATGTTTCTATATAAAACTTTGGTACAACATGGAAACTATTATAAATATAAATTTAACTAAAATATATCTTAAAAAACTGATATTGTATTAGAGAAAATTTTTAATATTTTCTTTAGAATAAACTGTTATAAAAATAACCTTTTATTAATTACAAATGTAAAAATTACAAATGTAAAAAGAAAATAAAACTGTTATACAGAAAATTTTCTGTGTAACAGTTTTTTCCTATAGACGATTTTAACAAGATTTTAATAAAAAAAAATCTAAATAAAAAGCTTTTTCTTTAATAGTTCTTTCATAAAAATATATGTTTAGAAATTTGTATTTTTTAGAGCATTTATTTAAAAATTCTCCTATATAAATTTTCACAATATAAAAGTCTTAATCATACACTGTAGAGTACTAAAAAGCACCGCAGATTATAAAACAAACCCATTTTGAACCGCTAAATAGACTTCGTTTACTTTAAGCACAACAAAAAAATCGCTTTAAACGAAAAAAGTATTGCAAAACAGAGCAAAACTGCGATTGAAAGCAGAACACTTACAATAAGAGTAGGTTGTTTTTTTATTATACCCTTCACCTTCACGAGAGGATTATATGTAAGTTGTCATATCGTTTGTAAGTTTTGCTTAGACGCAAATTAATAAACAAACAACAATAGGCATAATCATAAAGTAAATTTTGTTCTTGTATCTGCTCAGTGTGCCAGGCCGGAAACGAACCCACCACTTCCGGTCATGTTCCCAAAGTATATGAAAATCTGCATACATTTTGTAAGAACTTTTAAGTACTTCTTCGGTCTCTAAAAGGTACTTTTTGAAATTTTTATAATATTGAACCTCAAAACATAAAATTAAGCATGAAGAGCCCGGTATAAATTAGGACCTATTAAAAGAGAGTTCTTAATATATATATTTTTTTGTAATTTCTTTCTTCAGAATTTACTTTTTATAATATTAAATCGGGAAACATAAGATCATGCATTCAAATCTGGTGAAGGGTATTTAACATTCGGATCAAACGAATATAAAACTCTTAGTTGTTTTATTTGAGTTTTTCTTGCATAGTTTATAGTTCACCAAAATGATGATGGTGATGAAATGTTATTGAGCATCCATTGACAGGATCTGTGTTATTTACGTTTCGTTTTTTTCTGTATTTTATTCTTTACTGACACTATTTAACGTAAATATATATACGGCCCAGTTAAAGGTTCTTTCTTCAAACTTACATATAGTTCTGTTACTTTTTTATTTTCTTTTATTTTTTTTTAATAATAGAAATGCAAATATTATTTTTTTCACTTATTCAAATTGTATGCCTGGCTTATTTTTTTCTTTCTTTCTTTTTCTACTTTCATTTTGAAATGCATTTTCAAATAAAATTTATAAAAATAGATTTATCTATTTGTTTTCAAGGGGTTATTCGTCGATAAGACTTTTTTTATTCATCATTTTTATATTGATTCAATGACACTTTCGTAATGGATCATTTAAGTAATGAAAGCAAATATTATTACTAAGATTATTGTTATTTTATTTTCTTAGTTTAGTTAATGGATAAAATGGAAATAATAGAAAAGAGATTGAAGTAGAAAAGTTTGAAATGGAATTAATAAACCATTGTGTTGGTTTATCAATTGTATCAATAAATAAAATTAGAATAAAAATATTTCAAGCAAATACATTTAACATTTTTTATATTAGAAAATTATACTTATAAGTATAATTAACAAAATCTATCTATTATCCACTTGAAATTCCTTACTAATTTGCTTGTTTTGTTATTTATCTGTTTATTGTAGGTTCCCCAAATTATTATGTTGACATTTGATGGTGCTGTCAATTTGAATAATTATGATCATTATAATAAAATCTTCAATGGTAAACGTAAAAATCCCAATGGTTGTAATATACGCGGTACATTCTTTATGTCACATGAATACAGGTAAGTCAAGAAAATTACTTAAAAAAATGTTATTAAAAGAGAAGATATGCAATTTTGTCTTGAGATTGCTTGTTGTATAAAATTTAGTTATTTTTTTTTTTAAATATTCTTCATTTTGCTTAGTTCAAGTTATTTATATTTGCTTGTTATGTTTTCAACATTAAAAAAATAAGAAAAGTTTAATAAAATTGTATAAATTAGGCCACAATATGTTTGGAGTTAAAAATATAAATAAATATCACTCATACGACATGTATGCGTTTCAATAATAAATCATAGTAAATCACTCATACGTCTTGTATATAATTTACACTGAACTACAAGGTAAAGAAAATTATATCTGTATTTGTACTATAACTTGAAATATAATGAAAGCTGGACCAAAGTTAAGACACAGACACAACTATTCTTTAGTATACCGATCAGATTGGTCTGTAGTCAGGACTATAATTTAGTTACGATATGCAGACTATAATTTTGTTTATAATATCGACTATAGTTTACCATAAAGTTTAAACAATAGTTTAGGATATAGCACTATAGACTACAGTTTAGTCTATAATATCGACTGCAGCTTTTGCTATAGTATATACTATAGTTTAGTATATAGTATGGACTTTGATCAGTTAACAGTCTAGTCTACAGTCTTCACAATAGTTTACTCTGTTGTCTCTAGTCTGGGCTAAAGTTTAGTCTATAGTCTGTACTTCAGATTTGTCTGTATTGCATACTATCTAAACTTTTAGTCGCTGTTTGTGGCTATAGAACAATTCATTGATTGTTCTCTATTAGAGTCCATAATCAGGAAATTAGCTTAGTCTTTAAACAGAACTGCAAGTAAATAAGTGAAATATGTATTTGTGATTTATTTTTCTTCAGAGCACAGTGTTGTTCTTATTAAGTTTACTACTATAAAAACTTAATTTCAAAGCATACAAACCCACACCAAACTAAATATTTTTGCAAAAATTTTGCAAGTGCTTTTAAATTCCTGAAAAAAAATTGCCAGCAATTGTTTAAAATTTATAACTGCTATAAATAATATCTGCTAACTTTTAGTGATAACACTCATTGTAGAATAAAAAAAAAAACAAGAAAAATAAAATGAAGCAAATATTTATGTCTTTATATAAGATTTCTTTGTGCCACAAACACAACATTTTTAAACGATTCTTTTGTCAGGCAACAAAAAAAAATATCAAAACTGTTTGAAAGTCTTTTTTAAAACAAAGGAGAGGGAGAAAAAGATATGATTAAATACATTTTTAAGTGCAAAATATTTATGAAAAATTCTTTTATTTGTATATCATGGGTTTGTAGTTAATATTTCTTTATAGTTTATTTTTTTTGTAACTTTAAATGTATGATTTAATGGCATTTTGTAATGTTTTTTTTTTTTTGTACTTTGTTTGTTTTTCCGATTTACTGCACTATGACTTTTTTGTTTATAGTAAAATTTTTAATATAGTGGTGAAAGGGAAATAACCCTCATTGAAAAATATAAAAACAATGTATGCTGGTCCATTAGTATATGGGCTAGAAAGACAAAAAGACGGACATGGCTTAGTCGACTCCGCTATCTTTAAGGATCCAGAATATATGGACTAGAAAGTGTTCATTTACCATCTGAAACTCTGCTCTTTTTATTACATCTTGTAAATCATATGCTTTTTCTTTATTCAATTACGGTTTACTTCCCTTTTATGTTCGGAAAAAAGACAGAACCATTGAGTGCATTTAAGAAAAATGACTTTGTATTGTAGATTTGTTATGAAATATTTGCAAGTATAACAAATTGCCTTCATATTTTTGTATTTATTTAATAAATAATAACAGAATATAGAAGATATTAAAAAATATTGTAAATTATTAAAATATGCACTAGAAAAGAAAAATTTGCAATTAAGATTTTTTATAGCAGCAAAACAGTTATTAATTGTATTAAAATTGTACTAACTAAGAAAACTATTTACTGCTGACTCTGACGAATATTCGCGAATAAGTTTTACTATAACTTTTCTGACGTATTATAACCAATAATGTTGAAAGTAAATAATTTAGAAAAATGAAGAAAGGAATTTGTTTGTGACAAGTAATTGTAAAAATTTACTCATTCATTTTTCTTTTTGATTTTATTTAAATTTTTGATTTGTTATAAAATTAATTTTTAATTATTTCTTTAGAAAATTTTCAAATATATTCTTTTGTTTCGATTGATGAGTCATTTAGTTTTTTTATTAACTACAATTGTTTTATTATTTGTAGTTACAACCGCATAAAATTAGTTTTCTTACAAGGAAAACTTTGTTTTGAAAACGAAATTACAAAAAATACAGTGATGCAAACGAAAACATTTTTTTACATTTTTGAAAAAAAAACTAATTTAATCATCAATTTAATCAATTTAAAATTGATATTTTGGAACCATTTGGGACCTTCAAATTTTCCAAATAAATTAAATAGTGTCTAAAATATAGATCTTTTATTAGCGGAATAAAAAAATTTTAATAATCTTCAAATGATATTAAACTACCTGGAAAACGCTTTGATTTTAAAACACAAATAACAATCTTTAAATTTAAGGATTCTCAGTATAATATTTCTTAAAGCTAAAGTACTATGAAACACTTCCTTATCACAAGTGTTTTGTAGTAAAGAGCCAAAAAAAAATATGTTAAACTTAACTAAAGCTGTAAGAAATAAAAAAACTGCGTGTAAAGTTCAAAAAACAAAAACTCAAAACTTTTCTAATATTAATTCTGTGTAAAGTTCTTGCTGTTGCTATTATTGTTGTTGGTTGTAAAGGTGGTTGGAGGTGGTTTTTGTTTAAAAACAAAACATAAACCAAATTAACAACATTTCATTTTTTGGAATAAAAATAAAAAAAAACTCAAATTTAATTCTATTGTTGTTAACAACAAAAAAAACATATTACAAACATTTCTACAGAAATAAAAATATACAAGCTTAAAAATAATACCACTATATAGAAATTAGTATATTCTCTCTTCCACATCCAGATACTAAACAGATAATTTAAATGAAAAAAAGCAAATAGAACGCAGAAAACTGAAATCCAATCATAAAACAAAAGCGAAGCATTTATGTGTAAAATTCTGTGAAAACCTTGTAAAATACAGGAATATGGCTCCTACACAATAGAGAGAGGAATATTTATTTAAAAACATTTGAATAGAAAAAGATTTTGTAATTTGATTATAAAACTGATCACAATACATAAAGAATATTTGGTGGTGGTTGGGTACGTTAGTTGGTAGTAGTGTTAAACAAAAATTTATTCACACACATACACACACACGTATAAATAAGCTTATAAAGTATTGTTATCGCGTTCGTAACATCTAAATGTAAAATTAACTATAGAAATAAATTCAAACTCTTGCATACTTTGTGGAGTGTTCTTGTGAAAGCAAAATATGTGTGTGTGATAGGAGTATGCATGTAAATCGATAAGTTTAATTAAAATTGAATTATAAACCAGAGTAATAAACAAAATACGGAAATATATGAAAATTATATTTGAATGGTATTACATTTGTAAAAAAACTAATATAAATTTGTTAAACAATTTTTGTAAGTTGATTAATATGAGAAATTAAAAAAATTACTTTGTTGCAATTCAATGAAAACTTTAGTCCAGAATAAAGGCAATTCAGACCATGTCATAGCCTAGACTATACTAAAATAAGAGTATATACTAGACTATATATAAGACTAGGCTATAAACCAGAATAAATACTAGATTATTGGCTATAGACTAGATAATATACTAGATGATAGACTAGACTATAAGCTAGACTATAAAATTGGCTATAGACTAGACTTAAGACTAAAATACAGACAAGACTATAAACTATACAATAGACTATACTATAGACTAGACAATAGAATATACTATAGACTAGACTATACTATAGACTAGACTATACTATAGACAATAGACTATACTATAGACTAGACAATAGACTATACTATAGACTAGACAATATAATTGACTATAGACTACACTATCTATAGTCGAGACTATATAATAGACATTAGACTAGACTATGTACTACACTATAGACTAGGCTCTAGGCTTATATATAGACTAGACTATAGACTAAATTATATACTAGACTATACACCTGACCATACTAGACTATAGACCTGACTATAGACTATGCACTAAAAACTAATCGATATCATTTAATTACAAAAACTTTTATCTTTTTAAAATATAAAAATTTTGAGTTAAATTCCTTAATCCTTCGAAAAAAAACTTTCTTTCCTTAACTTAATTTCTTTTCCAAACCTAATTTATTTGTATACTTAATTTAGTTGACAAACTTTAAAAAACAATTTTTGTCTCACCTAATAAACATCAGATACCAACAGTATCTCACTTTAAGAGATCATACACACATTACAAATACTTTGTCACACACAATCTCACCTAATGGCCACTTAAATAATGCAGTCCCTCAACATGAAATCAGTGCGGTATAGCATGTCACAAAAGGAATGAAAAAATCTAATAATTTACTTTAAAAAATCTAATTAGAGTTTCATTTCTATCTATTTCAACCATTATATGTGAAGCATAAGGATAAATACTAATGCAAGACACACTTACCACAAACAAAAATCATTAGGAATTTATATTTTTTTTCTCTTATTTTGAAACAAGTTAAAAAGTTTAAAAATAAAGTTTTGCATGATGATGAGAAAACCACAAATACACATGCTTTAAGAGTATACATGAACGCTTTGATATGCACACACACATACACACCAACATGAATTTCCTTAGTGGCCGGAAATTTGTTAACAACTGCAACATCAACCTGATAACCAACATGTTAAATGAAATCAAAATATTAGTAGAAAGAAAAAAACAAAACACAATTAAATTTGTTTTTAGTTTTTATGTTTGTTTTTTTTTTCTACATTTTGCAAAAAAAAAAATTTGGTGAATAATTTAAAATGGCAAAACACGTCACAATATGTTCACCAATTCTAACATCAATAGCAACAAAAACAGAAGCTACAACAATTTACGAATTATGTTAAATTAATAACAACATTAAACGAGTGGTACAATGCAGTAGATGGAGTAAAAGTAATAGACTAATACAAAAAAAATAGAAAAGTTTTAGATATCAAGCTAAAATCTAAGGGAATTGTTTTAATAGTTTTAAATTTGATATAAGAACAGGGTACTATGTGGACTTGTTGTTTATCAAAATTCAATGCAATGGGTTTATCCTTACAGAAGATTCCTATATATCCTTTTTAAGTATAATATAAAAATGAGTGGTTTTAAGGCAACAAACTCTTAACATTGATTTTGAAAAAGGTTGATTTTATTTTGGATCAGTCTATTTATTGTATATGAGTTCATGTTGTTGTGGTCAAACATCATTATGAGATGAATATTCGTTTTCATGCGTTTTTTTTCTGATAAACTTTAGGTAACTGTAAAAATTATAGAAAGTGATGGAGAAAGAGATAAGAAGGAGGTAGTAAGTCTTACCAAAAACAACAGCTGTTCTGGAGTAGCTTTACTTTTAGCACAGCTACATAGAGTAGGAGAGGTCATTACAAAAGTTTAAAATGTTTTTAGATTTTGTTAAATATTTTCCGGTACAAATAAATGGTATTTTTTAAGCTATTCATATGTTTAACCATTTAAACAACACATGTGTCTTAAAGACCCCATATAAAGAAACAAACGGAGCAACAGCAAGCAACTAATACCTTCTATTTCATTTAAACTGTATCATTCATTCATGGGTTAAGAAAACCACCCCAGATTTTCATATTTACATATCTACTTAGTTATGTATTTATACGTAAAACATTTCGCCCCCCCAAAAAAAAGAAACATTTTTTCTAACCCAAAAATCTACAGCTACGCATACATCCGTTTAGAATACGTTTTCTACATGTTTTTTATTTTTCTACATTTAAATCTCTGCCAATGAAAACAACTAAGGAAATATAAAGTTAAACAATTTGTTATAGAAAAAATATACAAAATAAAGTAGAAAAATGTAAAATCAACCTTTCAGAAAAATCATCATTATCATCACTCCCTTGTCAAATTGCTGAAAAATTATTTTATTTTTTTCTCCGACAACTTTAATACCGGAAGTGTGAAAATGATTTGAAAATTTTTAAATATTTTTTTCTCGTACAAAAAGGAAGGATTAACATAATAAAAACCTTTTTGTTGGAAATGTTATTTTTGGGAGATGGAATGGTAAAAAGGTTTTTAAGCCTAATTAAAGAAAATACAAAAAAAAACTAAGTTTTAATAACAAAAGTTTTGCTGTTATTTGCACTTTTTAATTTTGGCGTAATAAAACAAGTTAATGCGCAAATAGTATGTTGTACTAAATTGTTAATTGTAAAACTATTTGATTGCTCGAAATTCTTATAAAGGACTGCATAAGTTAATACTAGTAAAATACTTACGCTCAGTGAAAAATTTTAGAAATTAGTTTTGAAAAATGTATAAATATTTTCCAAACAGAGTCTTTTTTTAAAAATAAAACTCCTTTATAGAAAAATTTTTGTAAAAGCTTTAGGTAAAAAGAGAAGTTTTTGTTGTATAGGTATTTTATATTTCAAAAGAACTTTTCATTGGAAAAACTTTTTCTAAAGAAAATTAAAAAGCTGCTGTAAAAAACTATTTAACAAATGTTTTTTGTTATAATACAAATACTTATCTCTCAGTTTAATAGTTGTCCTTTAGAAATAAAATAGAAAAGTTTAAATCTTAATTGAAGTTTACTACGATTTTCTTTGAGTTATTTACAACAAGAAAAAACTCTTTTTCTAAAAGAAAATTAAAACCAAAAAGACTTGTCTAATGTTTTTTTTTTTTAATATTTGGTATAATACAAATATTTTTCTCTGAGTGTAATAGTTGTCCTTTAAAAACAACATAGAAAAGTTATAAATCTAAGTTGAAGTTTAATTCGATTTTCTTTGAGTTATTTACAACATTGCGCATTTATCCAAACAGACAGCAATTTAAACTAACAACTTTTCTAATGAAAACACGGATAATTTATATTAAGAAAGGTGGACAAAAATGAGAAATATAAGTCAAACTTAAAGCTTAACTTAACAGTAAAGACGTTTGAAAAACATTTTTGTATAAAATTTGTAGAAGCAGGTATTTTCTACTGGTTCATATTTGGGGATAAATTCTTGTCTAAACATTAAATTCATTTCAAAGTGGTCTTAGGGAGAGGACATAAGGTCCTTTGAAGAATAATATCTAAACTGTTTTAGTTATTATTCAGATATTATTTTTCATTTAATCCTATTAGTCCTGTTTAAGCTAAAATAACACAAACACCATAAAGCACATTTACAATCTTAAAACAAAATAGTTTTCAAAATATTTTAAATTTCAAATCCTTCTGATAACATGTTTCTCTCACTTACAACATTGTTCAGGATTAAAAGGTTTCAAAATGTCATTAAGACTACAACTATTCCTGCTGCTACTGTTGCTTTTAGTGATTGCTGTTAAGACTCTCGTAAAAATAAGTATTGAATGAAAACTTGTTGTTTTTATTGCTGGCAGCCAAAAGCCACATAATGCTCATATTGAAAGCCGTACAACAATGTTGTAAAACCAACAAAGTAGTGTTAACAAAACTTTTCAAAGCAAATTAAGTTCGGGTTTGGTAGCAAGTGCAACTAGCAACTGCAGTTGTAGAAAATGAAAATTCACATAAACACACCAAAAAAAATACACATTTCAATTAATGTAAAACAGCTTGTTTTGAAGGGTTTTGGCAGTGGTTAAGAAAAAGAGATTAAGAAAAGGTGGCTATAAAAGAAATGCAACAAACTGAAAATGGTTAATGTTTATAGGTAGAAAGAAATTTAAACAAAGTTTATATTTTAGCAGTTGACTCTAATGTGGTTCAAAAGTTTATTTAAACATTATTTTACAAAGAGCGAGACAAGAACTTAACGCCATCTACCTTATTCTCTTTACAAAAATTCAAGTATTAATTAAAAATTAATACTTTCATCAACCAAATTATTTACAATTGTCAGACAAAAAACCAAAATTCAAATTTAACTCCAACGTTGTATGACCAAGGTTAATTGTTTAAAATATGTCTCTAAGTAATGTAATGTGTGCACAGTTTAATCCTTTTTATCAGAGATGATTTATTTAAAGTTCTACTCATGTCTTAGTTCTACATCTAATAGATATGCACATTTACTAGTCCTTAACTAAAAAGGACTAAAAAGAAGGACAGAATAGTTTAATATCGAAAATAGTTTTAACAGACATTTAGGAACAAAATCCTTTTAACTTTAAAATGACTTCTTTTACGTAACAAGATCAGAAAAACCGAGATAATTTTGAAGCTCAGAAATAATTAGAGTAATGGAGTAATATTGTTCTTTTTAATTCAATGTCAGTAACTTACCCATAAGAGTCTCAGAATTAAAAATTCACGACTTTTCACACACTTATACGAAACTGACATAAAGATTGTGATTTGATAGAATTTCTCTAAATGGGGTTAAAAATATTATTGCAAAAGTTTTTTTTAAAGGGGGTTAAAAGCCTCTGGGCACATACGCCAAGCTTAACAGTTTAATTTGTACGAAATTTTCAAAATATCCTTTTCATCAAAAATATTTTCTTACGGAATGAAATCATAACATTTCAAAAAAAAACAAATTTCCTACAAGAGGGGCTAAAAACCACTTGACCAAATAGAAATGTATACAATTGGTCTAATTGCTAAACTTTATAAAGTTATAAAAAGGCTCTGAAATGATTGTTTATTTACGTCTCTTCTTTGGCAAAAAAATTTAGATTTCTTAAAAAAATACATAATTCATTCTGTAGACAAAACAACTAGTTTTGTCTACAAGTTTTTCATACAAAAGTCATAAAAATTTTAAGTCTAAAGAAATCATCATTAGTTTGAAAAACAAGTTCTAATTAAATAAATTTATAGTAATTTACACAAAAATTTGTAAATAAAACAAAACAAATATATCATAACAAAAACTACACACTACTGCTCCTGTAAGCAGTAAAAGCCCAAAAAATATTAAGATTTTAATTTGTTTTGAACAAGAAAATTGCATTTCATTCATACTACCAGTTTATTTCTAGCTTCTGCCTGTCTATCTGTCTGTCTGTCTTTCATTAAAAATAAAACAAAAAAGCTTTTTAAAACTATAATCATTTACACATAAATGTTTCTGAGAAAAACTGAAACCTACAAAAAGATCCATTAAATACTTAACCTTTTATTATCATAGTTTTGGGAGTCAACATTAGGAAGGCCTTTAGTCGAAAACAATAGCCACCCTTTGAGAACACATGGATGGGTTCATAAGTTTTTCTGTGATTCAGTTGGTGTAAGTAAATGAGTTAATGTGTTGTTGGTTGCAAGTGTATGTGTTATGCGTATGTGTGTTGTTTGGATTTAACAATTCTCCTAAATGTCAAATAGTTAAAGTTCTTTTATTTCCACTCACTCTCTCTTTCTTTCTCTCTGTTTAACGTTTGTTGTAGTTTTGTGTTTTTTTTTTTTTTTTTTGTTTTAGTCATCCTAATGCCCCTAAGGGCAACATGATGAACATGATGAGAAGAACTTAGATGCATTCAACCAACAATAAAGTTTTTGCTGAAAATTACAAAATCAGAGAAAGAAAAAAATCACAATTCTTGTGTTTATATTTAGAAATATTTGTTTATTTCTTGTATATTGTACATACACGCACAGGACTCACATACAGACATATTTGAAATTTACAAACATACAACTTAAAGCATAGAGGAGCAGTAGTATTAGGCGGAAGGTCACATATATACCTTCATATATGTATATATATTCAAGAATGTGGGTAAATGTGACTCAATATGTATATCCTTGTCCGTGTTTGTGATTTGGCCTTATGACTATTTTACATGTTTATATGTAGATGTAAGGAAACGTCCTCTTATGAGCTGGCTTTTAGTGTAGTTGATTACCATTGTTATACCCTACAAGCCTATAGCGAGGCTTAATGTTTATAACACACAAAAGTTATAGTTTTATAAGCACCAAAGACTGTAAGAATCTGCTGAAAATCTTCTTGCGTTTGGATTAAAAAATGCCTGTCCTTCTTACCATACATTTCACACTTCATATCCAACATCGAGTTTTTATTTAACAAATAACTTTTTGATGTTTGCCTTAAAGAACCAATTCTATTAAACATTACCCTTTACTAAATCTAAAAAAAAAAAAATTATAAGTGGCTTGTGATCCCCTTCTAATCTCTATTCCATGATTGTCAAAGATATCCATACAAATTTATTCAAATTAATAATTTACTTATACTAAACTATTGTTTCTCTTGATGAAATAGCTTGTCCACAAAATATAGTTTAAGTGCCCCCCTGGTTTATGAACCCCTTAAGACTGCAATTTGCAATTAATGGGAAAACAATAATTTACCACCGTGTCTTCCAAAAAGTGTGGTAATTGTGCTTTTTATTCTTAGTTTGTGTAATATTTTTAAAACCATATTTTTTATCTGCGGAAAATCCCTTAAAATATACTTCTTTTGACTAGTGTCAAATCGGTCGTCTATACCCTATTACACTTCTTTATTTATATATTTCTATACTGTACAGGGTTATTAATCAGGAGTAGTTCAAAATAAATACCTTAATATTAATTACACTGAATAGTAGACCACGTTCCCTCTTTAATAACAATTAAAATATTAATTAAAGATTTAAGTTTTATGATTAATTAAAATCTTAATTGACAATTATAACAATTTATTCCTAATTTCCTCTTGTTTGTCTTACCCTATTCCTGTATTTTGTTTTAGTTTCTTTTTGTAACCAGTATAATCATTTCATCATTGTCATCATCATTGTTGTAGTAACAATTTTTGTATTGTTAGTTTCTATTGCTATAATTCTTGTTAATATTGCTGTTGCTATTATTTTGCCTTTTTGTTTAGCTCTCCTGGCATTTCTTACTTTACTATGTTGTTGATAATGACGTTGATCATAACAACATCGTCATCATCATCTCTGAACGTTCTGACTTCCTGGCCACTTGTTTTCTTCATTTATTTTTTATATCTATTTTGCTTATTTTTTGGCTATTTATTGTTTTAGAGCCATTGTTTGTTTGTCTGACTTTATGATTTCATTTCAGTTTTACTTCCTGCCCTCAGTTTTAGTAAGTTTTTTTTTCATCTTCTTCTTTTACAATTGTCAGTTAACATGTCAACATTTTGGCAAGAAAAAAAAATATTTCATATATTCTAGCAAAATTCCTTATGAAATCATAGAAATTATAACAACAAGGATAACTGGTGTGTGTGTTTTTTGTGGGCAAATCAACACCAATTAAAGTAAGTAAAAATATTATGAAAAAAAATTACAAGTTGCCATGGATAGAAAGACTTGCACGAACATGTAAGTTAGTGTAAAAACAAGCTAAATTTATAATGATAATAGCAATTTAAGGGAATTTTGATTTAGATAAATAGGGTATTATGGTATTTAAGTATAAAATATTATACATAGTAGTTTTAAAAACTTGTATAACAATGATATGTATTGGTTGAAAGGGGTTCAAAATAATTATATTTATAATAATTTCAAAAAAAGGATATATGGGCAAGTATTGTATAACTTGGCCAAATTCTATGAAATTTAGGATATAGGTTGCTGATAGGATATTTCATTTATTCTACTAATTTCAAAAGCATTAAATAATTTTTATAAATTTTATGAACAATTTTCAAAATTTTTTCGCTATTGCAAAAAAATGATATATGAAAAAAATTTTTTTTGCCAAATGTAATAAATAAAATAATTAAAAAATCTTTTTAGAACATTTTTTTATGAAATTTTTTACTATTGTAAAAAAGGATATATAAATTTACTATAAATTTATAAAAACTTTTTATAAATTTACTAAAAATGTATTAATGGCAAATAATTAATTAAACATTAAATGCATTAATACACAAACCTTTTGAGAAAAATTTTTATATTAAATTAAAAAAGTACATATTCGTCCAAAACCACTTAATGTCAAGACATACATATATTGCATTTAAAAAAAACATATCACATACAATTTTCACAAAACGTGTTGTTTTTAATAAGATGACAATTTGTATTCAGTTTATTTTATATCGGAAAACAGCTACCAAACTGAAAATTAATATAATTTTCTTCATTGCAATAAACAACAATAAAATAAAATTTGCCATGATTATCCTTTTTTCATCTTCTCTTTATTAACAATACAAAAACAATACTTTTTTAATTGTATTCTTATTTTATAATTAATTTCGGTTGTATGTTTTTCATCTTTTTAGCAACTACCAACAGATCCAACATCTTGGCTATGCCGGTCATGAAATTGCCACTGAAAGTATTTCACAACAACAGGGTCTTCAGGATAAGGGTTACGAGGAATGGGTTGGTGAAATGATTGGTATGCGTGAAATTTTACGTCATTTTGCCAATGTTTCTGTTAATGATGTTGTTGGTATGCGTGCACCATTTTTGAAACCTGGCCGTAATACTCAATACAAGGTGAGTGTGTGTGTGGAATGTTCATTATTCTTTTTGCACTTTGCAGTGTTATTATGCCGTATGGATAAATCAAATAAATAACTACAAAAATTGCGGATATTTTTACCAACATTTTTATATAGAAATGAATGCACTTTTATACTTTAATTTTTTTAACTCTATTAAAAAAAAATGTAAATGTTTCATTGTGGTAAAAGTGTCAATTGGTTGATTTTCTGTTTTTGTGTGAACAAGCTCTCAAACATGGTGATATATTGCTTAAAACTCATCATGTAAATTTTAATGTTTAACCTAGCATACATGCAAAAGTAAAATAATCTACAATAGTTTGCTGTAGTTCACAGTCTGGAATATCCATACTCTACATTAAATTCTCGTCTATGGACTAAACCATAGTTTGCACTAAATTCTTGACTATAATCTGGACTTAAGTTTGACTGGACCCTAGTCTAAATTTGCTTATGAACTGGACAAATCAGTCAGACAGTCAGCACTATAGTTTCGTTTATAGTGTGAAAAATAATCTGGACTAAACGATAAACCAGTCTACAATCTGGATTATATTATCTAAACTGTAGACTATTGTATTTTTTAATGTGGGATTTATAGCCTGAGAAAAATAATTATCGAAAGTCCGCAGTAAAGTCTGTATTATAATCTGGACTACAGTCTGTACGATTAAATATAATATAGACTGTTACAGTCTTGTCTATGTCTGGACTATATTCTCGTCTATCAAACTACAGTTTTATCTAGATTTTGGACTATAGTCTTATTTATTGTCCGAACTGTCTTATCTGTGGCTAAACTATATTCGTATCTTAAGTCTCGACTATTGTCTTGTCTATTGTCTGGACTATAGCCTAGTCTAAAGTCCTACCAATAATATTTTAAATACTCCAAACAATAGTTATATTTATAGTATCATCTGTCGTCTGAACTCATTTAAACAAGCAAACACAATTCAGAAATATTTTATTGAACCAATCAATAGTGAAATCATTAATGCACAAATGTTTGTTGGGTAATTATGTAAATTTATGTGTTTAATTATAGTTGTTTTATAATCCATATTACGTATGTCATCGTATTATATAAGACTTAGAGGAACAATCTCTTAAATTAGTTTTATAATTACTTACTAAACTAATTACAGGTAAGTTGATATATCATCGATGAAAAGTTTTAGGTAGACTGGAGTGACTAAATAAAGCTAACACAAATAGATATATTGTAGAATGGACATTTCCGTAAAAAGTATTTCAATTGATTTCTCTACTCAGTTACCCCCACATTTTAAAACCAACATACGCAAACAATTTACTTCAACATTTATTATGATCGTATGTTTTTGTCAGTAACACAATTCCAAATTGTAAGCAATGTGTATGTATGTATAACAATAGATACATTGTATACAAAAAGTTAATGTATACATGGTTGCATGTACTTACTTAAAGATAGTAACGTACCTTCATATACAATTCATGTTCATGTTCAGCAATGTATTGTTGTCCTTATGTCATTCAAAAATCTAACTTAATTATCATCACAGATATTTATGTAAGTAGATAGATAGAAAGAAAGGATAGATAACATATTATAAAGTTAGGAATAAAAATCTTCTTTCGTAAATCTCTATATCTGGCTTTCATAGTGCTTTTTTTTAATATTAACAAATTATTACATTCATTCAATTTAAACGTATAAAGTGATGATAATTTAAATGTAAAATTGTAGAAAAAAATAATACTGACTACACAATAACAACAAGAAATTTACTTAGAATGTATAGTAATTTTTGTGAAATAGAAATTTTGTTATTAAAAATGCAACGTGTCAATGGTTATTTATCGATATTAGTAATTGGGTTATAGAAAAATATTTGTTTAAAAGATTTTGAATTTACATTGCAGCAATTTTTGCCAGTAAAGAATAAGAAGTTTTCTGGAAAAAGACAAAAATTGTATTTGTGTTATTTGTTGTTGCAAAATTATATATACATTTGTAGTTTGAATATTAAAACATTATTGTTATTTCATATTGACTTTAAACATACACTTAGAGAAACAATTGGATATCGATAATCCGGATGACTATAGCGTCAATTAATAAAATACTTATAAATTTATCTTAATCAATTGCTTTCATTAAGAAATTAAAAATTGGTAATGATTTTTTTTTAATTTTATATAATTTTTTTAAATTTTTATACTCAATTTGATTTAATATACAACTATCATGTGCTTAAAAACAGTAAACTATTTTAAATATAAACCAGATCAGATTTTTTATACTGACACATTTAATATACATACATTAGCATTTAAATGCGTTTAATAAAGAATATTTTTTCATCTTCTTTATGTGAGTAATACTTTAACCAATGACAGAAGGCAGACGATCAGGCAAGGAATAAATTTGTTTAAAAAAATCATGGTTCTATTTTAATTATTCCAAAACATATAGTCTTTACTATATATCAGTCTATAGCCAGGACTTTAGATCAATAGAACTTTTCTAAATATTCCAAAACATATGTATTCAGAATCTTAACATTTCTAGTCTTTACTATATATCAGTCTATAGCCTGGATCAGTTTATATTCTACTTATTATACAGATTAACATGTACTATAAATCAACCTATAGTCCTAAATACAGGTCAATGTATAGGCTATACTATAGATCAGTATTTACCATAGATTTATATATGTATAGGTTGTGTTATATATCAGTCTATAGTCATTACTGTAGATCCGTCTATAGTCTTTGTAGCCTTTACTCTGCTCAATAGTCTCGACTTTATATTAATCTATATCCTCAAAACTACAAATATCAGTTTATTTTCTCGATTATAAATAAGTCTATTGATAAACAATATATCAGATATTGTCTGAACTTTAGAGTAGTATTGGTTATGGAACAATACTTTGAACTATGGATCATTCTACAATACTATATACTAAGTATTATATTAAAATTCATACGAAATTATTAGTATATAGTCCTTGCTATATATGTATTGCATATCTATAATTCAGACTATTTATCAGTTTGTAGTTTTGCCTATAGACTACACTAAATCAAGAACAGATTCCTTTAAACTCTGCAATTCATTCACCCATTTCATTGTTATACATTGATCACACGTTCAACAAGATGAACCTGTACTTCGATGGCAGTAGGTGTAACACTTTCATCGATAATTAAAAATACATTAAATGACACAAGGAAAAAACTATAACAAGGAGAGAATAATGTTAAAATAGTATACACAAATAAAAATAAATATTTTTAATTTTATGGAGAAATAAAGAACAGAAAAAATGCAAAATGAACATTTGCCTTGTAAATAACAACAAATGGGAAACAATAATGCAGGAAAAAATAGAACACATTTTTAGATGAATATGTATTCCTAATATATCATATAAGTGAACACACTTTAATTTCCTGTTAACCAATAAATAGAAACTTTTCTTTTTCTATTATGTCTTGTGCTTTCAAGATTCCACTGTTGGAGGGGGTTTCTTTTTTATCACGCTGTCCTGTTTCATATAATATTGTATATGAACATTACGTTATATTTTCACCTGATTAACATCATCATTATTGTCGCCAATTGCAGGCTACGGAGCCATACATGTCGAGTCAATACCAACATGTAGGAGTATCTGAGTATTTGTGTCTGTATGCATTTAAGTTAATAAACAAAGAAATTAAAATCAACAACAAACTTTGAACGTTGTTTAAACATAAGCACAAGTGTATTTGTTAACAGCAAATACAAAATATGCAGTTAAAGTCAAAAGTTCAATAATTATAATTAAGTTGAAAATTGAAATATTTAAGGGTTTCTATATGAACACTTTCGAAAATTACTTCAATTAAGTTGTAAAAGTTAAAAATTATTCCCAAAAAAATTTGTTTTTTTAATTATTAAAAAGATCAGTATCGAAAAAATTAATTTTTAAAAAAAATATTGGATTTTTTCTTTTAAGATTTTAAAAAGCTTCTTTAAAACTTCGAAAGCTTTAAACATGTAAAGATCTTTTATATTTCAATGGAGCCTTTTCGTTTAGATATCAAAAACCGCATTTAAATCAATCACTAAAGCTTTATATAGCTTTTTAAAGCTTTAAATTTTCTTTAAAACTTTAAAAGCTTAAAAAGTAATATTTTAAAACTTTGAAAACTTTAAACATGTAAAGCTTTTTTATATTTTATTGAAGCTTTTTCGTTTAGATATCATAAACCATATTTAAAAATTTCACTAAAGCTTTATATAGCTTTTTAAAGTTTTTTATTTTTTAAAACTTTAAAAGTTAAAAAAATATACTTTTATATGTATTTTTTAGAAATGTACTAAAATTTCAACTTATTCTTGTATTGCAGGTTTTGGAAGATTTCGGTTACATTTATGACAGTTCCATCACTGTGCCCCCAGTACCAGTACCCGTCTGGCCCTATACTTTGGACTACAAAATCTCTCACGAATGTAAGAGTGGTACATGCCCCTCAAAAACTTTCCCCGGTGTTTGGGAAGTACCCCTTAACACTCACTACGTAGAAGGTTTCGAAGGTGGTCACTGTCCCTACTTGGATCAGTGCGTCTTGCACAACTTGGATGAAAATGAAGTATTCGAATGGTTACAAGAAGATTTCTCACGTTACTATGAACAAAATAAGGCTCCCTACATGATGCCATTCCATACAAATTGGTTCCAAACTAAGCCCTTGGAAAATGGTTTACACAAATTCTTGGATTGGGCTTTAGAACTGTAAGTATTTTTTATGACAAAAATAATTCAACATAATGCTCGATTTTGATTAAAAAAAGTATAAACAATTTTACAAACTCTTGTTTGGTAAACAAAACCCTAGCTAAATTGTGTAAATAACTGACCAGTTTAATTTTACTTGAAAAAAAAACAAAAATGGAAAAAACAAGATGAAAATATACTACATCCTATGTAAACTCCAACTCGCACGTTTTAATGAGAAAAGTTTAATTTTTTTAAATAAAAATATAAAAAAAACTGAAAACTTACCAATTCGCAGAAAAAAGCTAAATGAAATAAAACCACCACCTGCAAGTAAAGAAGAAAAAAAATTAAATAAAAAATCATGTAGTTAAATATTGTAAGGATGTCTATATAAGAAATTGAAAGAACGAGTAGGGGGAGTGATACAAAAATTGTACATAGAGCTTACAACGGATATAGCGACCAAAAGCCGCCATGTTAAAATGGTGTTTGCCAAGCAAACTTCCGTAATAAAGTTATGCTCAGATAATATCGCCCTTTTTTCCTATATGAATTCTCATTTTCTCCTGCTTTTACTTTATCATCGTCATCATCATCACCATCGTCATCATCTTACCAACAAAATTGGTTGAGGTAATGAATGGTTTGTTCGTAACAAAAAAGTTTAAATGAAATGAGAATTGAGCGGTATAGGAGTGAGAAAAAAGTGTTGAAAAAATAATCTCATTTTTTATAAATAACAAAAAAATAATTAAATGTAAAACTGAAAAATGTTTTGTATATGAGATTTAAAACAATTGTATTATGGACATGGAAGAAAATTAACTATATTTTTTTATTCATTTGTTTAATTACTAAAGGGTGATGTATTCCATATACAAGAAAGACTTTGTAATAATTGAATATGTAAATTAAGTACCAAATGTTAACGAAAGTTTTTTTTACAATAAGCTTTAAGAATAATTTTTAAAGCTTTCTTTAAAAAACTTCTATGGCTTTTTTTATTATCTTTTTAAATAATAAAAATAAAAAAGCCATAGAAGTTTTTTTTTTGAAGAAAGCTTTAAAAATTATTCTTAAAGCTTATTGTAAAAAAAAACTTTTGTTAACATTTTGGTACAAAAGCTTCTGTATGGTTTTTGTATTAAAGCTTTGAGTGTTTAAAAAAAAAAAACTTTTGTTCAGAGGATAGTTACAAAAAGCTCTAAAAAGTTTTCGGAAATATGGTATAATAAATTAAGTACTTCTTGAAGCTTACAATGTATATATATAAATTTTTCAAAGGTTTAAAAAGTTTCCTTCTAATGCCTTTAAAGTAGCAATACTTCCCCTTTTGCAAATGTTTCAAATAATTTTACCTTTAATATTTTTTCCTTTAAAATGATAGCTTGACTATATAGAAAATTAAAATTAGTTAGAAAAAAAACATACTCTCGGACACTGTTTTATATTTTCTCCTGCCAAACACTACTCTAGACAGTGTAATTCTTAATGAAATGAAAATATCAGTAACAATAGTTGAAAACTTTACAATTTGCTGTTAAAATTGGGAGGACGCAAAACAAAGAAAAACTTTGGATATGGGGTGACAATGAAATGATGAGACAGCAAGTAAATAAATTAAACCTGAAATATTTTAATGTTAACTTTTTAACATGATATTTTTTAGACTTAATTGAAAAAAAGGCACAAAAATAAAAATTAATTGAAAGTATAAAAATTAAACAAATTAAATCTTTGTTTAAACAAGTACTACTAGTTGTAAAAGTATGTAATGTTAATGAAACTAATTTTATAATCATGCAACAAAATAACGTATTGTATTTTACATTTTTATTGTAACTTTAGTAGAGTGAAAAATTCCAAAAGTTCTATTTTATTTTTGACGTTTGTTTTCCCTTTTTCTTTTTGTGCAGATTGTGGAAGTTACAAATTTAACTTTTTATTTTTCTATTTTTCTGATATAAAAACTGACAAGTATTTAATTTGTTTACTTCGGGTTGTAACATTTACTTAGTAAACAATAAAAAAACTACAAAAAAGAACACAATTTAAGGACACTTTTTGTTTTAGGCATTAAATTTATTTTAGTTAAAATCATTTCAAATATGTGTGTGTGTTTTTAAAAGCTTTTTGTAGATAAGCTTTTAACAAATTTTCTTAAAACTATTTTAAAAATTTTTGAAGAAAATGTAAGTTTTTGTAGAAAAACTCTTTTTAATATAAACAATCAAAGAGAACCCAATTTTACGACACCTTTTGTTTTAGGCATTAAATTTATTGTGGATTTTTAGATTTTTATAAGCTTTTTGTAAAAAAGCTTTTATAAAATTTTTCTGAAAAGCTTATGCTAATGTTTACTTTTGTAAGCTTTTTATGGAAAAGGTCCTCTTAAAAAATCTTTGTAAGCTTTTTCTCGTAAATGTATAAACGGTTATTGTAGAAAATCTTTATGAATATTAAATTAAAATGTTTTAGAAAATTGTTAAAGACATGTTATTTTACAATTTACACATAAACTTTTCATAGACAAGCTGTACAAAAGTTATTTTATAGAAATGGGATATCTTTATACAGCTTTTGCACCAAATAGTATTAAGTTTTTATACTAAAAAGCTTTATATAGAAAAAAATTCAAAGCATTCAATTAAAAAGCTTTATAAGTTAAAGTTTTAAGCTTATTATCAAGCTTTTACACTACAGTGTATTATGGTTTTATACAAAAAATATTTAAAGTTTTACATAAAAACCTTTGTAAGCTAAAGTTTTAAGCTTATTGTTAAAGAAATAAAGATTTCCTACAATAGAATCTTGATATATTATATTTTTTTTCTAAAATACAGCTTCCACAGCACACTGCTCCCAAGGGAGCAAATTTTCTTCAAAATAAACTGATTCAATAAACTTTCTAACATAATTGGAAACATCCAAATTACAAAGTAATATAAAGTAATTTTTAAGGTATATTCTTCTATGTCAATCACATTAAAAGCCAAACCAATAGCACTGTACTTCACGATAACCACTACCATATACAAAGCTTTCAAGGAAAAAACCAAAAAATAATCGAATGCTTGAATAAGTTTATATTATTTTACTTAAATTTTTCTTTTAACATCCTTGAAGCTTTTTTATACTTTTTCTATATTGATTGTAATTTCTTCGGCTCTTTTCTATTGCACACACTACTTCCTTTTTTTTTTTTCTTTTTCTAAGACAACAAATAAGAATTTGAATAACTAAGACGCAGTCATCAATTGTCATAGAATCTAAAGAAATAAGAATAATGAAAAATAGAAGACATACAAAGAAGTGGAAGTTGGACGAAGTATTAGCGTTTAAGTAGTTTCTATCTGAAGAATAGAAAACAAAGTTCAATTTTTCGTTGGAATTTTTAATTAGTGCAGAAAAACATATACATAGAAAAAAATGGTAAAGAAAAACTTTTGGACATACTCGTACAAATTAGAAGAAAAAACAAAAGACAAGTCCTTTTGCCATCGCCATTGTACCGGGGCAAACATTATTGACAGCTGTAGTAGAGAAAATAAAATGTAAAACAAATCTTTTCAGAGGTAACACAGAACAAAGTAATGCAAAAAATAAGGAAGTAAAACTTGGCAAAGAGTTAGAGTGGAAAAAATCAAACAAGCCATGGAAAAGAAGAATAACTAAATAAGTTTTGTTCTAAACATTTAAAATAAAACCTAATTTAGCAAATAATTTAATTTTAATTGCAATTTAACTAATTTTGTATTTTTTATTTTCCTCTAATTATTTACAGTCCCGACGTCTATGTCTTGACCATCACCCAAATGTTGCAATACATGACCGATCCCAAGGAATTGCGTGAAGTTAATACTATTGAATCCTGGAAGTGTGATAAGAGTGTAGCTGTTGCCCCTAAACCCTGCAACATTTGGAATACCTGTGCTTTGTCCTTCAAAATTCCCGAACAAAATATTACCGATACCCGTTACATGGAGACATGTCGCGAATGTCCCAATGTTTATCCTTGGTTGGGTGATGCTGCTGGTACTGGCATTCAAGGACGTGATAGTTATATCTTCTCAGGACCCGTACAAGAAGCCGATGGTGAAAGTGTTGATGAAAACTAATCATACACACTCGTACATACTTTTCTTGTAAATGTAAACAAGTAGAAGATTTATATCCAATGAGGCATATATTTATTTGCTGCAACACAAAAAAAATTGTGCCAGGATTATATTTTTTTTGTTAAACTATTTTTTTTGTTTTATTATTTGCAATACTATCTTTCTACTGTTTTATTTTTTTGTTTACCTTAAAGTTTTAATTTTAATTTTTGTTTAAACATTTTTTTTAGTTTTGTGTCAATTTTTAATTTCTTGTGAAAAAGATGTAAACTAGTTTTTAAGCAAGTAAAAAAATGAAACTTAAAGTGTAAAAGTTAAAACAAAAATTTCGTGTCAACTTTGTTAGTAAATAAGTTATCAATAAATTTTACTTTTTTATATAAAACACAAAGGAGTATTGTTATTTTTTCTGCTTTCGTTATTACACCTTTGGTGTAACAGCTGGGACCTACCTTCTCTCAACACCGCTGCTGAAAATAATAATTTTCTTTCAACTGTTTATTAACCCCAATGATTATAATAAGAAGATGAAGCCGCAAACAAATATTTACATAAAAAATGTGTGTTTCTTTTTTCTTTATTATTTTATTTTAAGACTTAATTCATGCCTTCGAGACAATTGAGCGATTTTTGTTTTGAACACATAGACTTTAGATAAAGAACACACAATGAAAAACCACAAATAAAAGAATATAAAGTGTCAGTGTACTTTTAATTTGAAAATATTTTAAAACAGAGTTGGAAATGAATAGAATTTAAAAGGAGTATTAGTGCTTAAAAGCTTTACAAATATTTAATACAATTTAATGAATTTCTTTATTAAAAGAAATTTTTCGATAAAATATTATAAAAAAATTGTTAAAAATTATGTAAATGATGCAAGTAGATGAACATTTTTAAGAAAAATAAATTTTTTATAAAAAAAAAATAATTTTAATGTTTTCATAAAAGAAATTTAATAAAAATTTCATAGAAAAAGAAAATTTATTAATTTTTTTTATAAAAAGATAATTAAATACAGGTTTTCCATAGAAAGAAAATTTAATATAAATTTTCTATATTAAAAAATTTAAAAGTAGAAATTTAATCTAATTTCTATAAAAATAATATTTTATAAAATATCTATAAGAAGAATTTAAAAAGAAATTTCTATAAAAAAATTTTTCAGAAATTTTCTATAAAAAGAAAATCTATCGAACGTTTCTTTAAAATAGAAAAACGTTTGCTTTTTTAAAAAATATTATAACTCTTTTGTAGGAAAAAATCTTTTTAATTTTTTTTAAAAAAGCTTTACAGAAAACAGTTTTAAGATTTAATACTAAAGCTTAATATAAGCTTCATAGACTTTTAGAGTGTTTTTACTTTTAAAGCTTTATACGATTTTTACAAAAACAATTTATAAGATATTAGAGAGTAAAGCTTTATACGCTTCTTTATTAAATACGAGTTTAATAAAAAATGTTCTATAAAAAAATCAATCGAACATTTTATAAAAAAACAGAAAAGCTTTAGTTTTCAGTAAAAAAATTTATAACGCTTTTGTAGAAAAAAAAGAAAAGCTTTAAAAAATGTTTATAAAAATGGTTTTAACAGAAAAATGTTATACTACAATTTGGATACGATACGTTATATGTTATGTATTTTTAAAAGCTCTTATACAAAAAAGCTTGATAAGCTTTTAGAGGGTTATTCCTTCAAAACTCGATATCTGTTAAAAGCTTTATAAGATTTTTACAGAAACAAGATATTGTAGTAAAACTCTCTATGTTTCATTATTAAAAATGTGTTTGTTTAGAAAAGCTCTTTTATAGAAAGACTTTAAGAAGGTTTTTACTTAAAAAATGTATATTTGCTTTTACTCAATTTATGATGACAAATAACTTTCGAAAATGAATAGAATATTTCAAACATCTGCCTTTCTTCAATTCATCACGTGCCGGTTTAACTATATAAGTAATGGTTTTAGAGACAACACAAGAAGCAATTCAAACACAATTCCTTTTTTGTTCTTTGAACAAAAATCTTAAGAAATATTGTATCCTCAGCTCTAAGGGGGAAAGAATAGAGATAAACCGAAAAGTTTGCCAACTTAACAATGACTATATTAAATTAGTTCAAACAATGATTAAAATTATTCTTAAACTTTTTTCCAGGAAACGTCTACTACGAAAAAAAAAACATATTTTACTACTGTTTAAGTTCATTGAATAGTGTCATAAAATCACACAATTTTTATAATGAATGTTAAGGTAGTAAAAAGTCTATAGGCATGAAATGACCATGCTTTTTTAAACAAATCCCTAGAGGAGATAATAAGATATTTTTCAAATTAAGACAAAAACAAACAAACAAGTGTTAAATTTGGAAATTTTTTATACAATTGCTAATATATAAGTATTAAAGATGAAATATAAAATCGCATAAATAGATCTTTCGAGACTATATTCGCTATATGGTTCCGAAAATATCTTAAACAACTATATTAATTTAGCTGCTAGCTATTAAAATTTTCTTCTTAACATACACTCTATCTTAAAATGATTTTACCTATAGTTAATTTTTAACAAAAAACATTTTTAAATAAATTTTATAATTTAAAAACTTTAACACTTATTACATAATTTTAGAATTTAATCAATATTGAAAATAAACTCTTAATTTCAAATATTACAAATACGTGCTTTAAAACTTTCTTTCACACACAATATGTAATTAGCACATCGTTTTATAAAATGTTCATATATAGTATTCGGCAAACATGTAGTTTTAAAAACATTTTGTATCAATTTAAATAATTTTATGGAAAATTTTTGGGTAAATTAAAAATTAACAAACACGTTTTTAAACCCTAAACTATGTCCTTAAAATTGAAAAATAAATAAAAATAAACTTGGCGACAGAATGTGAAAAAAAGTATTAAACAATTTGGTAATTATTAAATTAGATACACCTACAGGCGTACAACCTACAGTCTATCCCATCCTTCCTCACACTTCCATTTTTATTAGTTTTCAAGTGTTAACATTGATTTAAACAATAACATTTTAGTGTTGGGTAATATTAATATAAAACTGGTATAATAAACATGAAAAATTGGTACATTTCAAAGAAAACTTTTACTAAAATTTCTTAAATAACTAGAACAAAAAATCGACACCCAGAGACTAAAATAGAAAGTTTCTACGAATCTGGCAGAATTTTTCCCTCCTTTTTGTATAGATATCGTGATATCGTGTTCTAAGGTTTTTGAACCAATTTGAGATATTTCAACAGCTCAAAGACACCAATATTTATAAATTTTATACTTCCTTTCTCAAGAAATATTGTAACCTAAACATGAAAGTGTAATTTTTCTGATTTTCAATATCATTTTTAGCATTCGAAAAATATTTTTCAAAAGTTATATTAAGATATTTCAATAAGCAATAAAAAAATCAATTATGAAGATACGATGCATGATATGACAATACCCTACACCTACTATTGGGAACCAGATCAATTGTGGGCTGGACTATGTTGAAATTGTTCCCGTGACTTAAATATTTATTAGAATTCCATAGTACCAAATCTAAGTACTTCTTTGAGAAAATTTACAAAAGTACTACAAGTACATTCGAGTGGGTATTAAACACTAAAAAGGTACCTAACCTCAAAAACTAGGACTACATTTAAATATAAATGTATATGCTACATATACATACAAAACATACGTTTGAGTGTTCAAGTGCGTATATGCATATAGGTGACACAATCAAAACCAACAATATTAACACTACTACACTAGTGTATTACAACAACACTGTTTACTGTGCATATGATTCTATAACCCTGCAGTACAAGACGGCTGGAACGTATTGGAGATTTCAATATATAAGACAAGTTATTTCAATTGGAAATATGTATTATAATTGACTTTATATCTCAATTGAAGTAAACTAAATAATTATGAAATTTGGAAAAACTATTAACTAAAGCGACCACATTGTCACCTTTTAAAACTTCTGGTTTATGTATGTATTTAAGTGCGTGTAATAGTATATGTAAGCATCCTTATACATACATACACACAATCAAAAACATACATACTTTTCTACTGCAAATATTAAAATGAAAACATAGACACTCATGTTTTTGACACTTTTTTATGCTCCTGCTACAGCTATTTTTAGCTTGTAAAAGTAGCAACAACATTGTTAACACGATTATTGTTTGTTGGCTGATATTGAAAGAATGAGTGTGGATGAGGAGAACCAGTAAGCAGTAGGTATGGCATAAAATGTAAAGTTTAAAAAAAGTTATGATAGATAGAGAATGGATGGGAGCGGAGGGAACCAAAAAAAACCAAAACAAAAATCTGGCATGTAATATTAAAGGTAAAAAGTTTGTCATACCAAACGAATTGTAAACATGTCGTCGTATATGTAAGTATGGTACTAAACAGTCAAACATACAGAGGCAGAAGGACGGACGTGTGTAAGTAAGTACACAGTGAAGGTTAAAAACTGTTAATAAACGGAACTAAAAGAATGATTAATATATATAAACTTTTTAATAAGAAAAAGCGTAATTGTCAACTTTTCATTTAGTCAGCCACCACAGGCACTACTTTGAGTTGGAGAAGTAACTAGTTTAAGCAATTAATTTAGAAAAACACTAAATTTGTAGAAAGTATTAAGAATTTCATAAAAAGTGAGCGTAAAAAGGGGCATAAAATTTAATTAAGAATATAGTTTCTGCTGAAAATAAACCAATTCTGCAATAACTGGTTAGAAATCTACTCAAGTACTAACGTTCAATATCGATTTTTCCGAGCCTATTCCTATTAGAGTATTAAATCACTTTTTAATCTGTTAATAGGTTTTGTCTCAAAAGAATATTCCTGAAATAGTTTAATTTCTGAGTTTTATGTAGTGAATTGCTTCGAAAATACTAAATCGTCTATAGATTCAGATTCAGACAGTCAAAACTCTATTAAAAAAATTTAGTTAATTACAACAAACATATATATGTATATACAAAAACCTACACATTTCCTTTCTACTGTAGGTTTACATTAACAACCAAACAAATAACTGTGGATGTATGCATCTGTGTTCATGTGTTTAAGAGAAAAATATCACTTTAAAAACTTGTGATGACAACATTTCGGTTTAGTACATTTTGATATTTTTTTAAAAGAGTTTGTATGAGTATGTGATTACCAGCTAACAAATGCTCACACACACCACTACACGATAGACAGATTGTGTCAAAATTTCATCAGTTTAAAGTTATATGGCTCTAAATCTGTTTTACTTTTCTATTCGTATTTACCTTTAAAGTCCTGATTGTGTCAGTATGTGTGCTTTAAAGTGTGTTTTTTGTAATTGTTGTAGGATACACATTTTCGTTCAAAATGTATTTTCACATTTCCAGCTTTAGTTTTATATCTATTACCAAGTTAAGTGTTTTCATCATAAACCTACGAGTATCTACAAGAAGTAACTACGTATGTGAAGATGTGTACAAATTTTGTTAACCATTGGAATATGTACCAGCAGTCTTACAGGGAGTCCATTTTTAAATAGTATTTTTCCTAATGCCTCTGTCTCTTTAAACTTAAAATACAAAAGTAAAGTAAAAAGGAAATCAATTATGACATAAGTGTCTCTAAGTAATCTAGAATGTATTCACTTTAAGCATATATCTATGTTGTTCTTTAGAATATTGCTATGTAATCCAGAAGTAATCTATAGCAGGGTAAGTTTTCCATTTGTAATCGGTACAACTGCCTTAAACTGCAAGTATAACTAGATGTTAGTACAAGTGTAGGTGTAAACTCCATCACACACACATACACATATGCAGAAAACTTTTCATTTTAATTTTGTTTCATTAGAAGTTTGTTGCAAGAAGTTCTCTCATTTTTTTTTATTTTGCTGTGTTGTGTTGTATTGAGTTTTATTTACCTTTTTTGCAACAAATTTAATTTAAACCTTAATGTAATCTATGTGGCAAGCTTGTTTTTGTGGATTGATGTTTCCAGTAGTTTGGTTAGTTTTCCGACTGCAAAAAAAGCAAAAACCTTTAAGGGAATGTATTTTTTTTACTTAAAACTTTTCTTAGGTTTTTTATTTTTGCTTTCGATAAGTTTTAGGTGGAAAATCTTAGAAAGTATCCATTAGGTAATTTTTTTCTATTGTTATGCTGTTGAGGTTACTTTACAAAAATAAATGCACCCTAGGAAATACTTAAGTAAATTTTGTGGAAAATCGATTTATGTTAATTATAACAACGTAATAATTTGATTCACCTTTACTAAGGTTTAAAAATTTGAAAAAATATATATAATTTAATAATAGTTATCAATGAAATTAAACTTTAAGTCAATTACTTTATATATGGAATAATAATTCCAACTTTTAATCAATATTTATAGAACGATTTTTAATCGTATAACCATAAATAGTTTTTATCACCTAAACTGAGCAAACGAAAAGCATCCTAATCGATAATTATATTTGTATTTCAAGTAAACTTTTCTTGTAAAAAATAATATGTCCGTGTTTATTTGAACTTTTTAATAAAATGTTATTGAATTCAATAAAACACTTGTAATTACACAAAAAAAGTTGTAAAAGTAATGACAACATTTTGCCAAACATTAATGACTTTTTACTAACTTGTTGGCAGTTAGGTACGCTACAATAAAAAAGTAAATATTAATAATTTTGAGATTGGTAGGTAATGAAAAATTGCTACCATATCACTGGCATTATCAAGCTTTTTTATTTTTTGAAAGAAACTACATTTCAATTTTCAATAAATTTCCATTAAAAGGAAATTTTTTGAGTATGTTATAAAAAAATTCAGAAATTATTCTTTACAATGAAAACTTATCGTAAATGTTACAAAAAAATTATTGAAAATTATCTTAAAAAGGAAGTCAATCCAAAATGTTCTATACAAAGAAAATTTATCGAAATTATTATATGAAAATAAAATTTTTTGAAAATATTCTATAAAAAGAAAAATTGTCATAAATTTTCTAAAAAAAATCTGCATGTGTATGTAAATATGCATGTGTATTTGTTGGACTTTACACAGCAGTTCGACAGGACAATCCCGAACTACCACTTGTGGTGGCCCCTAGCCACCAACCATTTTAACATGGATTGACGATGAAGTCAATCGTCATTCTACACCCTACAAAGAGACAGTCAAAAGACGGTCAAAAATAGTCAAAGGATGGTAATCTCCAAATGGGTTCTTGGAAGTCATTCACATTACTAGCTATTTAATTGGCGGACACGGACGAATGGTCCAAAACACGCGAATTGGAGCCAACAGGTGGTAAGATATTAATGTAAATAAAGGTTAAAAATTTCAAGTGTCTACTCTCTAGAATACTATGGGACATCAGTGTGACGATTGACCCGAAATATGCAAATTTGAGTCAACCAGATGGTGGAATATGAGTAAAAAGTAATCATAATCATTTCTCCAAAAGATGGTTAAAATAACTACTTTCGGAAGTACAACAAAAAACGGTTGATATCCACATAAATGTATAGGAATAGCTGTTGTAAACGTGTAACTTTTTAAACCGAGTTCTTAAATTTTCTAGGAATCACTTTAGTGTCAATATGAGTATTTATAAAAAATGGGCGGACTAACAATAGGGGGTGTGGCATCTCTTATATGTATTTAACTCAAAATTTGTTTATTTTAGAACTAGATTCATAAAACTATATATAAAGAACTCTAAAGTCCATGTAAACATTCGTACACAAAATGGGCGGACTATAATTATTTTGGGAAACTATTAGGGTTTCCCAACTGTAACATCCATTTGAAATTTGACATCAATGTGAAATTTATAAAAACAAAATTTATGTTTGAAAAACCAAAACTACAGATTACTATTTTTAATTCGTTTTATCCGAATAAGGAACCCTTACAATTCTCTACTGCTGGCCTCAAAAAAAACCTTTAACTTTAACTTTTTTATTCAGTTTATATAAATTGTAGGTTTATTTTGCCATTGTGTTGGCGATTATTGTTATTGTAATGTTTATTTGTATTTATTTTACACAAAGAAAAATTAAGAAAAATACTAAAATAAAGACAATCTAATAATAGTCAAAAGATATACATACAAATTTACCGAACGGCTGCAGTGGTAAAAAAAGATTTTGAGACATATTTTTGTCCTTTAACTTGAGAAAAAGTTTATTTTTTCTACTTTTTCCTAGAGAAAACAGAAAGAAATTAAAAACAGCTAAAAGGAAAAAAAATGAAACAGTAGGTATAGAATCGTTCAACGTTAAGTTGGTAAAAAGTTAAATTTTATGTAGATTCTTTTTTACATTTACGACAATGAGGGTAATTATTTAAAGCAACGACCTTGTCATTTTGTTGTAAATAGATGCTATTAAATAAGACTTTAATTTTTTTGTCCTTTCCTACACACATTTATGCACATTTGCCTTGTGTACAGAGGGACGCACGATGACAGTTACTCTGGCACAAAAAGACATTAAAACTCATAAAAAGCCACAGCAGCAAAGTTTTACCATTTTTTTATTTTAATTTAAAGGTACAGCAAAAAAATAGAGTCTCTATACAAGAATAAAGGAAACAACATCTTGTTTTGTTCTGTGACAAAAAACGAAATAGAGGCCTAGCAACCTCTCTCTAGGGTAATGATGACGCTAATGATGGTGATGTTATGGAGATAAAGGCAACAACAGCGGCAGTAAAGGTGGTGGCATTGGTGATGTTGGGCATGATTATGGCTTTGGTGATAATATTGTTTAAAAGGTGATAAACTTTATTTAAATAGACAATTTATTTTTTTTTTATTTTTTTTTTATTTTTTGTTTAAAATTGAGGTGTTAATAATGAATTGTAATGGGAATGTGTATGTGTGTTTGTAGGGGAAAATGGGAAATGTCTGTCTGCCATTATTAATATGGATTTAAACACCACTTTAAAATATGTTTATTAGATTTTAATTTGTAATGAAAAGAAAAACTTTTAAACGATGGGTTGAGAATATCAAAAGATTTACAATTAGTAATCGATGCTAGTGTTATGGTTGGTTTATTTAATTAATACAAATTATGTAATCAGTTGCTAATGAGTATTAAGTTTAAATACATTTAAATTATTGTAAAATATAACCTGAACAAATTTTAAAATTTAAAATAAAACTATTGTAAATGTAAGAGACATTTTATGAACAATTTTTGTATTTTTTATAGAATATCTCCGACATATTTTGTATAAATTGTTTTTTATAATTTTTTAAAGAACATTTTCTAATATTCATAGAAAACTTTTTATAGAAATAATTACAAAAATTTTTTGATAAAGAAAATAAATTTCCTAAATTTTTTTATTTATAGAAAATTTTCAATAAAAGAAAATTTACAAAAATTATTAAAAAAAAATCTCTATTTGTCGAAATTATAGAACAATTCTATCTTTAATTGATAATCATTTTATCTTTATATAAAACAATTTTCGAAAAAATATTGTTTTTATAGGACTTTTTTATATAACATTTTCAATGACTTTTCTCTTTAATTTCTCGATAAATTACCTTTTTTGACATTTTCGATAACTTTTCTTTTTAAAGAAAATTTATAAGAAACTTTAAATAAAAATTCTAAAAATAAATGAAATTCTGTTTTAAAAAGATGTTCGATGTTAATTATTTAGAATTAGAACATTTTCAATAAATTCTCTTTTTATGAAATATTTTTTATAAATTTTCAATATATTACCTTTTTATCAATATGTAAAGGTAAATAAATATTAAAAAATAAAAATTTTAAAAACATATATAAAAAATTTGTTTTAATAGAAAATTTAAGACAAAATTGATCTTTTAACCATTTTTATTAAATTTTTCTTTTTATAGAAAATTTTCGATAAAATTTCCTTTTTATTAAAAATGTTTAATAAATTTTTCGTTTTATAGGACATTTATTCCTTTTATAGAAAATAAATTAATTTTTAAATAATGTTCTCTTTATAAAATTTTCAAATCAATTAATTGATAGTAATTATTCTTCTTTAAAATAAACTAAATTAATTTAGGCTATAAAAATTTAATGCATTTTACATCTGTGACATAATTCCCCAATTGCTGTAAAGAAAAAATCTAAAATATTCATCAAGTTCAATTACAGTAAAATCACTCTTGTTTGTGCATTCATATTTTAAATTATTTTTTGCAAATATTTTCCCATGTTGAAATTATTATTTTTTTTTTTTTTTTGAGTTGAAATCACTTCAGTTTGTTTATACGCATAAAGAAAATAACATAAATTTTAATACCCATTGGTTTTAGGGACAAATTCAATAAATTTTTTGAAAACTAGAATATTTTTGTGTGTGTATGTGTTTGTGGTGGCACATATATTGAAATGCAAAAGGACATACTTATTTAATTAATTTTTACTGGTTTCACTATTACGACTAATTCTATGTTGATTTTGATTGAAATCACATCAACATACATAATTGATTTTATTTTCCATTTTGGTTATTATACGCATTTGCAAAATAGTGTAAAATCGTTTTCCAAAATAAAAAGACCAGGCAGCTAAATGTCGAACAGTGTGATAGGAAAATGAAAATGTTTAAAATTAATTTTGCAATAGTTTCATCGATGCATTGTCAAATTAATATTTTTCTGTTATAATTTTCCACAATTTAGCTCACTGTTCAGCATTACTAAACATAATAAGTTTGTATTTGTAGATAAATACATAAATGAAATGACACTATATGCATTATAGTAATAGCAGTGAATTTATTTAAAATTTATAACGATCAATGTCAAATTAATTTCAATGAATTTGCGTTTTTTTTAATATATACATGATTTAAAATTTTGTAATAACATACAACACTTTCATCTACTCAGTTGCTCTAATAGCATTTATGAAGGAAAACTGAAAACAATTTCCCTTTAGACCATAAAAATAGTTAAACAAATGTAAAAATTTACATCTAAATAACAAAAATTTATAAATAAATCATGGAAATAGAAAAAACTATAATGACTTCATACTAAAAGCATAGAAAATTCATACAAAAATAAAAAATTATGATAATTATAATGATAATTTATAATTTTGTTGCTAGTTTAATACAATTATTGAAAATTTTCTGTATAAAATTTTAGAAATTAACTTTTTATCTAAATTTTACAATTTAAATATTTATTTATGCTTTTGCTTAAATTATTTGTAAGTGTGAGTTTGCCTTTATGACACACACTAATACTCGCTTGTAAAAATGTGTTGTAATGTTAAATATTTGTTGTCATTTGTACAAATACTTGGACTAATGTTTTTGACATGAAACATGTCAGCGGGGTGACCATTCTTAGAATAATTATGTGGGAAATTATGCCGACAATGATATAAATAAGATACCATTAGCATTTTGGGAAGTCACTTTACAATGACAGATTAGTTTTTTTTTTTGTTACCTTATGCTTTCTGTTTAACCGAAGTCTAGACCATCTGGTGGTAATTTGTTTGTCATTTATATTACAAGTTTATAATAAGAAATTAAAATTGTATTCCAACTAATAAAAACATAAATATGTAGCATTTACATAATTCTATTAATAACGCATATGGATATATAAGCCCTTAAAAGGGAAGAGATGCGAAGTTCAAAATATTTAATAAAAGTTCTAAATATTTAAAAGGCCTTAAGAATTGTAATAGTAAAACAAATAAGAATGTATAGTCGAGCATAGCAGATCAAGGGTATGTATTTACGTTTACATTATAGTTATTTATACTGAATTTTATGATGATTTTCTCATGGGCAATTGTTATTGGGTTTACTGCGGGCCGATCATTATGAAAATTGTTAGTACCATTTATACTAATATAAATCGCAGTAGTTTTAGTTTAATTCGAAGCATAGTTTTCTAGAAATGTTAATACGTATGAGTAATATTTTTAAAAACCAGTTATTAAATATTAATCATACGCCTTGTTAATTCGAACATTAAAATAATTAAAATTTTTGTTAGTGTATTTCTAGTCCGTAAAACGACTTTTATTGTATTAAAAGGTTCACATAAATTTAAAAAAAAATCTGAAAAGGACACACCCAAATGCCAAACTATTTTTTAAATATTTTTCTGTATAAAATGAAATTTACCACAATTTTAATAAACTTTGATAAAAAGCTAAAATAATATTCCTCTGCAACTTATTAAAAATCATATTATGATCAATAATATTATACAAAAAAAATAAATTATTTTTGCCGAAATCAGCTTAAAATTACGGAATTTTTAAGACCCATTTTGAAAAAATCTAAAATATTTAATTTTTCGAAAGTTACACTGAGGTCAGGATTTTCAATCGCTGGTAGGGAACTGAGGATCATTCCAAATTTTTTTTTCTCGTGTTTAGTACACTAATACGCATCGATTAGGGTGTGTTTCTACATGAAATTCTTAAAAAGGCTATTCCTCGAGACACTCTAATGTACATAAATATATATGTATGTTCAAACATAAGTTTAAACGCTAACATTTTCAAAAATAATAAAATATTTTATCTTCTCTATTTTCTCTAGAACGACCATTAGCTAAGTCAGAATACAACTTAGTTTCCTGCTTTTTTGTCTGAATCTGTTAATAAAATTTTCTGTAGTTGTGCATCCGCAATGAATATATACATACCTTAATACTAAACTAACATCTCAGAAAGCTTCATGCTATCGTTGAAGTTATAGTGATCCAACTGATATGCCATCTGTTTGTAAATTCAATAATTTATAGACTAAAGTCAATTGAAATTTAAAATGCAGTAATATTTAAAACCAAAAAACTTTTTGGAAAAACAATTAAACTGGTCACTTCAAATGCCAAAAACAAAATGCCTAAAAACCCTTTAGTCCCTTAAGTTAAACAACATTTCAAATAATAAGTGTGAAAACATTGAAACTTGTTGTTACTTGCACTTGTTATTTACGATTAGTAGTGGAAATAGTAGTATCTAACCCTGCAGTTCCAAACTATTAGATCTTTATATAACACTAAGAATAAATCTTGAATATAAGATTTGTTATTATGTAATAGATTGCATTTGATAAGTAAACTAATTACTTTGTAAGTTATAGTAAAGAAAAGAACATTGAATCCATGTTAAACTACTGGTTAATACATACACAAATAAATACATTTGTATCCAAAATGTATACAAAAACATATATTTGTAAATATATAAACATATAAATACATTTATCTAAACACTGCACTTAAACAAATATGGATTCACTCATACACCGACAAGTAAATATGTACACAAAAAAACATACATACATATTTACACATTTTAAACAACATTGAATCTAACAAAATTTTGTTTTTATTTTATTTATATTTCCATATTTTTCCTTATGTATATAAATTGTGAATTTTGTTGTTGCAAACAAATTTTACTGCCCAACTCTTATGACCCACTAAACCAGTCATATCACATGTTTGTTAACTAATATAAGAGAGCAAAACTATGAAAAAAACTAAAATTCATGTACAACTAAATCGAATTTTTGAATTTGTGGCATGGATTTCTGTCTGTCCAGCTAGTGTGGGAGTATTTTTTTTTTTTATTTATTTTTTTGGAGTACTCTTTAGCAGGCCACACATTCAGCTAGAAAACCATTCATCAATATCCGTCAAAACTAAAACGTTTCACACTCAAATCTTCCATAAACAACAATGTATGAATATCAAAATTTACAAAACGTTGTGTTTTTGCGTTGGAAATTTTTTTGTTTGAGAAAATTAAGTTGTACCATATTTTTTAAAGGATTTATTGACATACTTTGAAATATGATTTTTGTGGTGATTTTTTTAACAAATTGTTTAAAAATAATTATGCTATTATAATATACAGAATTTCAATAATCTAAAATCGGCATACGATCATTTTAATCATAATTAAAATCGGCTGTTGGTACTGAAATAAAGATCCAATTGAAAATATGCCTACAATTTATTTTAACTTAAATATTTTATCAGAAAAAGAAAATAGCTAAAATCTGTGATTTTCATATTTTTCATCAATGATCATTTTCTATATAAAAAACGAAAATCAAACTCTATTTCGTCAAAAATAGAGGTTTATATAAAATCGAATTAATTTTAAAATAATTTGTGATCTCTCATATATCTATCAACAATCAATTTTAAATAAAAAACTAATAGCAAAGATCGATAGAACCTCAAAAAATATATATTTTTGCATGAACGATCTAAAATCGGTTGTAGATTTAAATAATATTCCAATTGATAAACTATGTAAAAATGTTTTAACTTAAGTTTTTCAGCAAAAAATCTATAATCTTTTGAAGTTCTTTCCCAGCTATATCAAAAGACAATCATCCCGAGGAATAACCATAAATTCAATTCATTCTCCACTACATACAATTATCTCTCAAATATCACAAATTAAGACTCATTACAATTTACTAACTAAAATATAGATTTATAATTGATACAAGCAAATAAAATTCCCATCCATTGGATTCCACTCCACTTAGATGAACAATATAAGTACAAACGTTACATACTAAACAATATTCTTGCATGTAAACAATTACTTGATTTGATTGTCTACGTAGTACGTATATATTTATGTAAAATATCCATGTAAATAATTTAGTTTTATTTGTTGTTACTGCAAAGTGCATAAATACATATAAAAGAGTGTGTGGTCATTTGGATTCTATTGATGCACACACACACATATGTATGTACATACATATGTGTTTACGAGTGCGTAAACATGTAAATAATATTGGCTAATAATACTAATGCATTATGTTAACTTGGCATTAAAGTTGTCATTGTTATTGTTGTTATCATTGCTAATGATGTTTCTTTAACAAATGTTGGTAATAGTTACATATTTTGTATCTCTCTACTACTTGTGCCATTCTCATGCATACATAGAAACACTTTCGATTTGTACTGACCCTGTAGTGTTGGGGGTGTTTGTTAAATGATATTGCTATCTAACCTATAATTAAGTATTAGCCTCAGAAGAAAATTGAATCGTTAACAAATGGAGAATTGATTGATTTTAACTCTTACTTACATTGAGTTAAAAATTTAAAAGTGAGAACTTCCGAAAAAGGAGAAAGAATAATTTTAAAATCCAGTGGACTGAATGACGTTTAAATACTAGAAATAACTAAGAAATGAACAGCCAATTGAATGCAGTTACTTTAGGAAGTTTTAAAGCTTTAGTTATTATATGCAAGGATGTACAAAAACGCAACAATGTGCAAAGAATCTAATGACATGTCTCAAATTCCAAAATGTTCTCGGGAAACTTTGCAAAGAAAGCGGAGTAAATGAAAGTTTTTGCATTGTTTGTCATATGTTAAAGTAATGTCCATTCACATTTTTGCGAAACCTTCAAAAGAAACCACTATTGAATTAGAATTTTGAAGCTCAGACTTGAAGGAATAAGTTGTTTGTTTGTTCAAGATTTAAGGACAAAGAAATACCTTTTTAATCTCAAGGACACCAGAGAAGGTGGAGTTTTGGTGTAGAGTGACATATTCTAATATACCACTTTCAATTTGAAATATTTTTATTTATTTTTTGGCAAAAAAAGAAATTTTTTACAGGACGAATATTTTTGTATGTTACAAACATCAGCACAAACCCAATGAGGGCATATTGGGTGTAGTGGTGTAGGGTATAATTAAATTGTCCTCCATATTATCCGGTTCTTTATATAATGGAGAATGGTTAGCAGAATTTTGTTAGAAAAACATATGACAAAGAAAAGAAATTTATGTAAATCAGACCGAAAAAGGTTGTCAGGGGCTTAAAATTACTAGATTTTATTGGACAGCTTTACTTCTCAATTTTTCGTAACTTTTAAGTGTATTCTCGCATCCCATTTTTTTAAATAAAAAATATAAAACTGTTCAATTGTTATGGAGATATAATAATAATCGATTTGACGAATACAGAGCATATTCCATGAGTATAGTGAAAAACTGGAACACTTTGTCTTTCATTGTTCATCCCTTGTCGTAAATTTGACCACTTTCGGAGCTATGTTATGTCGTTTATAATATCTCTAAGGAACATTGATTCCACTTTAACGGCAGGAATAATTTAAAACATGCACGTATATTTAGGTATATTTATAGTAGTCGTGAGAAGTTGAGCAGTTTATATAGATGGTATTGTATTTGTAATAAAATTTATATTTGGAAATATTTTTAAAAAAGGACATACTGTCCAAAAGGAAATCTGCTTCCATTAAAAACTGCTGCAAATTGTTACACTCATATAGTGTAAATATTTTTGGAGTTTACGAATGCAAATATTATTACAATTTGCTGTTGCACGTGTGGCAAACTCAATGTTGTCAATTAGTCCATATGCGGTGTAAATAATATAAATTTTATATATGTATATTTTACTCAAATTTTAAAAATAAATAAACAGTTGTTCAATTTTATATTTTTGCAGAAAATAGGGTTTTCATTAGAATTGTTGATTCGATTTATATTTTCAGTTATGCTTAAAGCGTTTTTGTCTCTCAATAAAGATCGCGCGATTCGACTGGCGGTATTTTTCCTATTTGCAATATTAAGCAAACTCGACTTTGTCATTAAAAATAAAATCTATGGAATCAGTGCCACATTGAAAAGTCTAGAGAATTATTTAAATTATAACATTTTACACATTCAAATAAAATTAATATAATTTAATAGCCCAAATCAAATTTAGTTTTATGATCATTAATCAATATACATTTTGTATACCAAGTCGAAATCATATATTCTGGATAAAAAGTACAAAAAACTAAAATTTTAGGAACATCTATAAACTATTTAAAAAGCACAACATCTTCTCAATATTATCATAAATAACCGCACCAATTTCTTATAGAAAAAATTTAACAATTATTTTAATAAAAAAAAAAGGATACGGATGTCATGTATTTTTAAAATAATTCCCAAATATAAGTTAAAATTGTTATATATATAATATAGAAGAGTGTTTGTGACTGTATGAATAATTTTTATTTAAAAAGATTTACACTTACATATATTGACTTAGGTAATACCAAAAAAAAAATTTAATAGAAAATTTCTCTGTAAATTTGTTAACTTGCAAATTTGTATAACAATTTTAGTAAAATTTTTAGAATTTATATTTTATTATTTCACAAATAATATATGTATTTATTCATTAGAATTCCACACACACACATGTCCATACTTGCACATAAAGTCAACACTTTACATGCGTAAATATGGAAAAATAACCAGATAAAAAAATTTTGGCAAAAACAAAAAAAAAATGAAAAAAAACCTAGTTTATTTAAGTTTAAAATTTCAGTTTATTTACATTTTGTATGTTGAATTTATAAATTTTATGTTATAAAAAAACAAATAAAATGAAAAACTTTAAATATGTAAAATAAAACATGTAAGAGAAAAATCTGTTGGAGTAATGAGACTTTGCAAAACATTTTCGGAAATGTTTCTTTTGATCACTTTTATATAGTTTATATATTCCAAAGTTTATTTGTTAAGTGTCATTGCGGGAGTTAAGTAATGTCTTGATTTAGGGCAATAGACGTTATAATAAATTGTAAATAGTTCGATTAACTAGATAAATGGATAAATTAAGTAAACTTTTAAATAGGTGTAGTGTATAATAAATATAAGATACGAGGGTTATTGAAAAAAGTTTTCAAATTTGAAAATGAATTAAAAGATGCAGAAACTTAAGAATCTGCTAGGCTTAAACTTCACTTCACACATCTACACCACTTTAACTTCTTTACTAGTATCGGAGCTGATAAAAATTAAGTACAAAATCAGATTTAGCAATTGAAACCACCTGTAAGAACTCGAGGTCTAAATGGCCTCGCAAAAAGTAGATACAAATCATGGTTATTTGGATGATTAGTTATTGAATGCAGTGACTACTGCAGATGCTCTCAGTCGGTGATAAGCCCGTTATTTACTGAGAATATAACGGAAGAATAATCACTTTAACTTCTACGTCTTTACTAGTACCTCACCCGTTTAATGTTAACTGTTTGTAAAAGCATTAATCAAATGTTTCAATAAAACCACTTATTGGAGCTCGAGGTCTAAATGGCCTCGTAAAAAGTAGATAAAAATTATGGTTATTAGAATGATTAGGTATTGAATGCAGAGCGACAGGTTTACTACCCTCCTTTAACGTCAGACATGGAATAGTACTCTGAGATAAATCTTCCTTTATTTCTAAAAAACAAGAAAAAACAAGAAGAACTGAAATATTCTGTTTTCAGAGTGTTTATGGCATTCCTTATTGCCAGAAAATATACTTCGAGGTTTCTACTTAAAATTTTTCAATTAATCTTAAAAGTAATATAACATCCTGTACAACATAGCTTGTTAATGAAAGACAGTGTTTTCTTCAGCTACCATATGCTTTGTATTTCTCGAATTCTACTCGTCCAAGTTTAGGTTAGAATACATATCATTTACCTATTTTTGGAATTGTTCTCGCTGAGGAGACTTTTCGTTATCCTTTTATTTGGGTTATTCCCAAAGAATTTTGTGGTCTATCCGTTCTTCACAAGATTTGGCCACTTATTTTTTGTTACTTTATTCTTTGCTACCAACCTTCGTATTAAGACAGAGAATTATATATTCTCAAAAGTTTTATTTGTATTCTCCATATACATATTTTTATATTGTAAAAAATATTCATATTTTGCAAATTGTACAATTAAAAAGGAAGTTGAAAGTTCTCGTTTTATATATGTACATACATACATATTTTTTCTTGCTGCCCTTCTTCAAACTACATACATATATGTGTAAATGCGTAGATTTGCATACGCAATGTACCAATGAATATCCTGTCCTAGCATAAACAAATGCACATATTTTCATATATATAATATGTATGTATATTCCTGTATATTTTGTATGTATATACATATATAGTTATCCAAGTATCAAATTTTGTATTTTATTTTTTAACTGTATTAAATGCAATTTTATGCTTGTAATGAGTTGTAAGTATGAGTTGTAAGTATGTAAAAGACAACACATTGCTTTGTAAATAAAATGTTTTATAACATGACATCATCTTTTACAGCAAATTTTGTTTGTACTCACATATTTTCTTCTTTTTGAAAATGTTTCCATCTGTTAGCTTCTGAAGCTCAGGTTAGGTTCTCTCCTATTCTTTTTCTTGTACTTAACCCGAACATGTATGAAACGTGCATCATTAGTATGTAAATATTCGTTAGTTTCAATTACAAACAAACAGCAACAACAATAAAAACAACAATTGAAACAATAATTCCTTAAGTAACAAAGAAACTTGCTTGATATCCTTTTCTCATTCTTCTCACAAAAAAACACACACACACACACACACACAAATCAAAATAAAACTTATCTTGCACAAAAAAACTTTGTATTTTACATAGAGATCTATGACTTCAACAATATTTTGTTTGTAATAACAATTTTTTAAGAAAGAATATTTTACCTCAATTCCTATAGTATGTATGTAAGTGTGCGAATGTCCAAAGGTGTGTGTGTCACATTTAAGCTTAAGTTGCACAAAATTGAATTTATTACAATAAAGGAAAACATAATTTTTTTATTTCTATGTATGTATCTGGTTAAATCAGTTCAACCCACTTTTCAGGATGACATTAACAAAAAAATATTCAATAGAAGTTAAGGAATTATGAAGGGCTAATTATATGTTTTATCAAATATTAATGTATGTATGTGAGTTTACAAAAGTATTAAAAGCATTTAATATTTCAGAAATTTTTTTTCTTTTCTACAAAGAAATATTTCGTTTTATTTTTCGAAACTAATTTTCTAGATTGATTTTGTATTCTTATATTATATTTTTTTCTTCTTAAATTAATTTACTTACCTTTTTGATTTTGTTTTACATCGTTTTAAATCTGCTTTAATTTTGTGAGTCAAATTGTTGTTTTTTATTTTTAATTAATGTTGTATAAATTATTTGGCATTACAAATTATCACACAATTTCAATAAAAACTAAAGTCTTTTAAAATTTTTATGTTCCTGTAAAATTGTGTAGTAATATATCAAATTTGACTAATTTCCTTTCACTTCCTGTATTATTTTCATTTTTACATTAATACACATCTTTATTTAACACATTATCGATTTTATTTATATATTTCCTTTTTCCGTTTACTTTTGAGCAAATACACATCTTCAGCTCTTAAGCAATTTCCTTTTCCGTTTCCTTTTGCTTTTTTCAAAAACACACATCTTTAGTTGTCACTAAATTGAGCAACTTTCGATTTCCCTCTCGATAACACCAAAATAAACATAAACACAAAAAACACATCTCTAACAACAAGCAGCCGAAGCAAAAAAAAACAAACAACCACACAAACAAATTGCCGTTAGAAACTTTGTACACATATTTCTCGTATTTAACATAAACAAATTCACTTAAACTTTATGTATTCTTATTACGTATGTATTTAGCTTTATTTTAATATAAATTTCATCACACTAGCTGTATTTTTTCACCCAATAAATAATTTTTTCTTGACCACAATTTACTAAGACTTCCGCGCACTTTAAGGACCGACACTAAACTAAATTGACAGTAATGACAATTCTAATGAGAAGATAGTGTTGCAGAGTTGTATTTTTGCAACACTTTTTGACATTATCAATAGTAAAAGGAGTTGTTTATTGAACTTTTTCCATTATACAACACTAGATCTTTGCAATTTTATGTAAATATAAAAGAATTTTCCAATTGGAATTTTAAATGTATGCAATATTCTTTGTAATTATATTCTAAGTAGTTTGTAAACAGATTTTATGAAATTAATATTATGAAAATGTGTTGCTCTACATAGATAAGGGTATTTTTAAGTTTTGTCAACAAACAAATCGTTTTCGGTATACAGAGGTGGGCGTAAGTTGCAACTCCTTTAAGGGATATCATAAAATTTTCCAGTTTTTGTTCAGCCGGAAGCTAAAATTTCATTGTGGGAAGATATTTGCAACATTATTATTTATAGTACAGTATCTTAAATCCGTCCGGACACCGCAACTTCATCAAATACCTATGGGATATTAACCATTTTGTTTATAATTCAGCATTTGTTCCTCAAAAGAAGATGGTAGATTTCTGGTCCTGCTGTGATAAGAATTTTAATGGGTATGAGAACTTCTTCCTGTTGGCATATACTTTAACATTTGTTTCGTGTAGCAATAACTTTTCCGTGCTGTTGATATTTAACATTTTGTTTATATATCTTTTATTATTACTTCGACAGCAACAGAAAATACTTTCTAACGCAAATATTATCTATAATTAAGATTAAACCAATTGAAATTGGTAATTTAAAAACTATATACATATATTCGATTATTTGACCCTAACTTGTTATAATTCCCATATAAAGCCCACATACCCAAATTACGTTCTTACAGTTTTATTTTCTTCGCACTTACATTGTATAAGTAGTATATTTTTGAAAAAATATTCAGAAAAGTGTTACATTTAAGCAAAAAACAATGACATTTCGTTTAGAAAAAAAATAAGATTATCTTATAAAGACTAAAAAGAAGAGATGAAGTTATACATATTACTTAATTAACATTTAATCACAAATGGAAGCATGAGTAAGAATGCAGATTATACAGCATTTATTTGTTTCTTCGTTTTCCGAATGGCCGCTTATAAAACACACAACTATGAACCACACCCTCCAACTATCTATCAACCCATTCATCCAACAAACAATTACAACTAATTGGAACTTTGTTTATATATAATACCAGTAATTTCACCATCTTTTTGTATAATGCAACGTCTGGGAAAGATAAAAAGAAAAATTATTAACAAATTCAAGTTATAAAAACTAACACATACTTGTTCCCACTGTACAAAACAATTGTGGGGGGATTTAGATTTGGTTCCAATTTACAAGCCTGTTCCGATAAAGCCATACCAATGCCTGACATTTTGGGATTTATTTTACCTTTAGCTGAGAAAACGCATAATATAAAATTACATGAAATATATTGAAATCTTTGTTAATTTCTTACCTCCTAAACAAAGACCCTGACGATTTGTTATTAGACAGCCCACAGTTTCTGGCTGCGAATTACTGTAATCATTTTGTATTTATTTTGATGGTTTTGTTTAGTTTATGGTTCATATTTACTTACATATCATTTAAAACTTTTTCTAATTGTTGTTCCATTTTTGAATTTCGTATAAAACTAATTAATTCTTTATAAAAATTTAGTTTTCCTTAAAGGTAGATTTTAATACGTGATAAACAAAGTACATATAAAACAGCTGTTTTGTTTGTCATAAATATATGAATATGAAAACAGGGTTGTCTTTTGTTTGTAATTTAGCAGGGTACGGATATAACAATTATTTTTAAATATTTTTGAGGTTTATTATCTAATATCTTTTTTATAAACATGTTATTTCATAAAAAAATGAAAAGTGTTTATAATATTTTCTACACATTAATGTATAACTATGTTCAATTATTATTGGAGCTACTTTACAGTTTGGATATACTGCATTATCCGTTAAACTGCATTACCATATATATATGTATACCATTTAAACCGTCATCACACGAGCACACAAGTAATATGATGAAACGAAAAGTCGACTTTTCGACTTTTTGCATTTTATGAAAAGTCGACTTTTTGTATTTTATGAAAAGTCCACTTTTCGACTTTTTGCATTTTATGAAAAGTCGACTTTTTGACTTTTTGCATTTAGTTAAAAGTCGATTTTTCGACTTTTTTCATTTAATTAAAAGTCGATTTTCGACTTTTCGACTTCTAATATTTTATAAATAGTCGAATTTTCGACTTTTTTAGACTTTTTCCGACTTTTTTTCAATTTTTTCCGACTTTTCGACTTCGTTCAACTTTTCGACTTTTTTCGACTTTTCGACTTTTATTTACAAAGTCGACTTTTCGACTTTTTTTATAGACGATAGTCGAGTTATCGACTTTTTTGGAACAAAATAGTCGACTTCGACTTTTCGACTTTTTTCGACAAAAAGTCGATTGTTCGATTATTCGAAAGTCGATTTATAGAACCCTAGTAGAAGAGAGGATGGTATCGTCTAAACGCAATATTGCACATTAAAAGGGAATACCGATGGAAAATTTGTCAGTAAAAAAGCGATGTATTTTTACTAAGGTTGTCAACTGTTATCGCTAAAATAACGTTACCGTAAAATACCTTTTCAACACTACTACCGTTAACGCTTAAATATCGAAATGAGTCGAAATACCTATAACACTATAATAGCTATACCGAAATAAGTCAAAATCGATACCGAAATAAATTAAAATGCCAATAACCCTAAAACATCGACACCGTTATTTTATTTGAAATATAAATTAAATATACTATAGTCAAGAAAATATACAGAGTCAGAGCTAAAGAATGTCAGACATAAGTGGGTCCATAATTGGTCATAAAAATAACACTTCTGAAAATTTATTTAAAGTTCATTTGCTGGTGGTCTAAAAAACCATAATTGACCCAATTGTACATTGAAGGCCCTATTCCAAAGTTTATTAGATTTATTGTTAAAGCTATATATAGAACAACTTACGAAATTGACTTTTTTTAAATTTCGGAAGTGGTCCTATATATTCTGCATAGACATCTTAATTTGTTATTGTTTTATAATATAAAATTTACACCAATCGTGTAAACACAAAATATATAAATCATTCAACTTTTATTTTCTTTTTTGTTAAAAGGATGAAATTTCATTTTACTTTTTCATAAAACTTTACGTACGTAATGTGTGATCGTATAAAGTTTCCTTAACAAAAGGATAAAATAATTATTTTTCTGTTTCACTTTTCATTTTTTCAAATTTTTAATTTAAATAAAAAAATCTCTACACCTCGAATTTACGCTTTCTTATAATATATATTTTTATTTATTGGTTTTTACTACTTTATAAAGTTTCTTATTTAAATTTTGTTATAAAATTTATATACTTTCTTTTTGTAAGATTTTGGAATATTTCATTTTTTTAATTTAAAGTGCATTAGATAATATGTAAACACAAATTCTTATTTCAAATAATAATGATTTCTTTCTTCAATATTAACACATTTGAAACAGTCAGAAAAAAATTTACAATTCTTTCTTTCTTCCGGTTGAATACAAATAAACTTAAGATTCTATTAAAAAAATACAAATATGATTAAATGATTAACATAAAGACTCAAACAATCAAACTAAAGAAGGAGGAAATATTTTTCCACCCTAGGAGTATAGGGAGTAATAATAATAATAATAATAGTGTGGAATAATAATTTGCTTGTTTTGTTGTTTGCACAAAAAGTATTGATGAGAAAAATTATAATTCTATACGACGACAAAAAATGAAGATTAGTAAAAGTAATTAAACAATTTCATATTTATCAACAAAAAGTATATTTTCTGTTGAATGTTTCACACTGCTATCGTTGTCCACTAAAACAACATCCTTGGCTTTCAAGGCAGCATATGGAGTTTTTGAGACGAATGAAACCTTTGAATAAAAAAAATTTGTTATTATTTTTTTAATTATACGAATTTTGTTTATGTTTAGTTGAGAAATTGGAAACTCACTTGAACTGGGAAGAAATCTCCAGGAATAGATGAATTACAACTGAACTCCATTGAACCCGACTTATTGGCAGCATCAATAACTGGTATATTCCATGTTAGAATGTGTTTGCGTGCATCATAGTTGTAAGTGCCATCGTATTCTGCTACAGATGGTTGAACATTCATGCTAAAATAGATTTTTAAAAAAATTTTCTGTATGATATTATATAGTTCTTCTAGAACAGAAAATGTTATTGTTATTACGATATTGAGGATTTTAAAACTACATATTAAGATAGGAGTTCTGTAAAACGGAAGCAAATCGCAATTCCGAAAAATATTTAAACAGTTTTTTGTTCAACTCATAATAAGGTTTTCCGAAAACTAATTTAAAATAATCAAAACTTACGGCAATGGTATTATAATAGCAACGTCCTGTAATTCCAAATGTTGAGCCTCTAATTCATATTCAATATTAACGTCACAGCCACCTTCACCATTTTCCGAAGGCCAACAATTTACTAAAATTTAAGTATTTTTAAAAAACTTTATAAAAATTCTAATGCGCAGAAAAAATTCTAACTTACTGGTCAATGGTATGGCAGCATCATCCTGTGTAACATAACGCCATTTCAAAACACCCACATCGGTGTTCATGGGGAATGGTTTAGCCGGATTCTTTAAGCCAATTATTGAGCGAGTTTTGAATAGTTCCTTATCAACATTGGGATGTGTTTGCAATTGTATGCCATGTGCATCGTTATTTTCCAAATGTACCTTAATGCGTCCGAAATTTTCATCGGTTATATGTAAAGTTAACAGACCGGACAATTCAAATTGTTGCAGACCACCATCACGTCCTATGCGTACCACCAATTTATCTTCCATTTTCAAATGTACACTTTCTGTATGAATATCTGATACAATTTTAGCTTTAGCTGAAGCCACAGCAGCACTAACTCCTGCAGAGGCCGGAGTTAAATTGGCAATCTTTTCACCTTCCGACTTCAATTGATCAACAAAACTATCCACATCCTTTGTTTTACCGCCCAATTTGAGGGCATTGCGTGAAACAGGTTTTCTAAAAGAAATCATTATTACTTTAATATATTTTTCTTTTATTTTATTTTAAAACTTACTGTGCTTTAGGAGCCATTGGTTTAGTATCCATTTCAATAGAGGGTGCACTACTAAAACTACCCATTCCACCACTGCTACTGTTGCTATTCGAGCCAAAGCCATCCGAACTAAAGCCACCACTAGAACGCCCGCCCATGCCGCCCACCGGACCACCACGTTTAGCCGATTCCATGCGCTGTCTTTGCAATTCCTTGGCTTTCTCACGCATTCTTTGTTTCGCCTCGCGTTCTTGACTTTGACGCACTGCTTGATAGATTTTCTCATCGTTGGAGTCCATTTCTACATACGTTTTAATTTGTGCCAAATTAACGCTTTCCCTATAGCCTAAGGCTACAATTTCATCAAAAGCAAATATTAAATTGAAAGCATTTTCCAAAATTTCCTTCTCTTCAAGAGTATGACAATATTCAGGTATAACCTTGGAGAATAAACGCAAAGTTTCCAAATCCTCCAAAATATTACTAGCTTTAGTGGTAATCAACAGCATGTACAACTTTTCCATTGGTTGGTAAACATATCGCACTGAATCGGTTTCCACGTAGGTGTGCTGCTTGCCAGCGGTCATTAGCTTAGGGAAAGCAGCCAATAAACCTTCTATGCGCGCCTTAGTCATTTCCACAAATTGACGTGAAATTATCACTAAAAATAAAAAACTATTTATTTTACATTCCTTTAGTCTTTATAAAAAAACAAACCTTTTCCATTTTTGGTACACACCGCTGCCGCTATCAGAACCTGTCGCAATTTACAAGATAAAATTTTCAGTTTTACTTCGGATTTTAAAAAGTTTTTTCACTAAATTCGCACTTACCATTTTAATGAGTTTGCAAGTTAAGTTTATTTATATGAAATCTCAAGAATTTTTTAGATTTTATGGTTTTTTATTAAAAATTTTGCAAAAAATTAACTTTTGGGTAGGCTAGCTGACGTGTTCGATTAATAATTTTTTACGATGAAAATATGTCAAAATTGTCAGTTGTATGTGTTTGTTGTTTTGTTGTTATTAACTCATGGCAACTCTGTTGCTACAATGACATTTAAAAATGTCATAATAATGTTTTAGCAGAGAGATGCCAGACGAAATTATTAACAGTGAGGGTGATTATAGGGAACTTAAAATGAAAAATGGTTCATTGTACTGGAACGACTCGGAGTTCAACGAGCAACGACCAAGGATTGTCAACCCAGCTACACCGACTTTACACGTGTCACTGCTATAACAACAACAATGGTTAGTTAGTTTGAAAGGATGTATATTTAATTAAATATGAAGAAATACACCAACGAGCCTTACGGGATCCGATTTACAGTTGACATGTGCTAATTTTTATAAATTTCTCTCCAGGCAACTCTTTTATACTGTCTGCCATATATTCAATCTGGCATCGCTTTAAAAAATATGACAGTTGAAAATTTTAATTTTTTGGCGGACGACTGGCATCGATAAACACAGATATCGTAAAAATTTTGCAAGTTTTCCAAACAATAATAAAAAGCATTTTCTTTAAAAAACAGTTAACACCTATCAATAAATATAAATAAATGAGTTTGGACGATTCAATAAATGCATATTTTGTTACCACAAATAATGCTTCTGAGGAAGACAAAGCCTACAAAGACTTTAAGCGAGCACTGACATTCCTACAAAATCATATTCCTGAAGAGAATATACGACAAATAAAGGCCAGTGAAGGATTTCCCCTGATAGCCTCTGGTAGGCTATCAAAAAAAGATGTTTTCATATTTGATCGTTTCGAGGGTGATTTCTTTCAACAATTACAGCAGACAAAATCAATTATAATTGGGCCACCATGTCTGATCAATTGTTTGCTAAAAAATCAAGAGATACCCTTGGGTACCAGTCCCGTGTATACGGCAGCCATGCGAGATTTACAAATATCGGCGACTGGCATTACACCACAAGAAAAAGAAAAGTTGAAGGGTTTAATTCAATGGATGGGTGGTCATTATTTTCAGAATTTTAGTCGTTCCATTACACATTTAATATCGAATACCATTAAATCAGCCAAATATGAACATGCCACATTGAATGGTATACCCGTGATGCATACTGATTGGGTTCAGCGCGTTTGGGAGCGGAGTTGTGCGGCTGAGGATATTTCGGCCACAGATGAGGAATTTGATAAATATAAGTTGCCTATATTCTTTGGTACGAATATTACGTGTACTGGATTAGAGAATGATAAAAAGAATGAGGTAAGTAGTAAAGGGTGTAGAAATATTTGGAAAAGAAGAAATGTATGAATCATTGACAATCGATTGGAAGTAGTGTTAATAAAATATTAAGTCGTATTAATTTCCCACATTAAAAAAACGAAAAAATATAAATAATGCCTATTTACTCCATGAACATGTACGAATTGATTCTGATTCTTAACATATGCCCACATTTTCCTAAAAGCAAATATTCACGTCAAGATTATGTACTTAAAAACATTTTTAAAATTTTTCTTTAGGTCATGCGCCTGGTTAACGAAAATGGTGGTACCTACCATCGTGCTTTTCGTTCTCAATTAGTTGATATTGTTATAACCGAAAAGGATAAAACTAATTCTGAAAAATATGCAGCTGCAGTACGATATAAAAAAGACATACTCTTACCCGAATGGATATTTGATAGTGTACAAAAGGGCTTTGCTTTGCCCACGAAACCGTATCAAGTAAAATCATTAAAAGTTTCAACGCCCACCAAAACCGATCAAAGTATAGCAGATTTTACGGCAGCCGATAATACACATCTATCGGATATATCACGTATAAGTACGCTGGGTTCGAAGCGTTTTAATCATGATGCAAGTACTGTTAATGACACCATTTGTTCGGCTATGAATGACACACAAAGTGGTCCAACATTTGTAGCGCCAGCAGCTCCCATATCTAAAGATTTAAAAAAAGATCTATTGAAAAAAGCTGGTTCTGGTACACATTACAAATTGGTGTATGAGGAAATATGCCCTAAGAAGGCTAAAAAGGCTGGAAGCTTTTTAGATGGTTGTTGTATATACTTGAGTGGTTTTCGTTCGGAAGAGAGGGAGAAATTAAATCGTATTTTAAATGTAGGCGGGGCCACACGTTATGACGTAGTCAATGAGAAGATAACTCACATAATAGTTGGTCAATTAGATGATAATGAATTTAAAGCCTGGAAAAAGGATAATTTACTAACAGGTAAGGGAAATTGAATAAAAATTATTTTAAAGAAAACATTGCTAATTATACATTTTAGCGGTTAATATTGTACGTTTGGATTGGCTGCAGGAGAGCATTAAACTCAAACAACCCGCTAGTGAAGCCATATATCGAGTTTCTTTACCAACTTCTAGAGAACCAGATGCTCCTTCTCCCTCATCGAAAAAAACTTTGCGTTCAATGAATCATAGTTTCAAACAACCAGAAAAACCCATTAAAAAGAAATTATTCTCTAAAGATTCTGAAAAAGATGATGAACCGGCTTCGCAAACAAATACCACTATGCAACCACCGATTGCCTCATCAACGGAACATCCTGTGGAAGCAGATGAACAAGATTTAATTGCACAATATTCCCAGGAAAATGTACCGCAGGCTGCCATACCTCTACCACAAACTTCTATGCATAATGATGAGTCTTTGGCTTATCCAATGGCTTGTTCCACTCAACTTACACCCAATGAAACAGCAGCGCCTCAGCCTCAAGCTGCCCCCGTGCAAGCTAATCCTTCAGATTTAACCGATGGTACTGGTATTACTATCGACTATGAGAATTTAGATTTTTTCCAAGGTTCATCTTTGTACATTGATAAAGATCATTTTCCTGAAGAATTCTATACACAAATGATAAGTGAGTGTGAGGCAGCTCAAGGTAATGTGGTGCCCTCCACATTTCGAGATCCAGTTGATTATGCAATCGTATCATTTGAAAATACTTTCGATCCAAGTAAATTGCCTGTTAAAGCCAGACATATTGTAACTGAATTATATGTGGTAAGTACTAACAAATCTTCATTATTTTGTTTATTAAAAAATATTATAATTTTCAACTCTTACTGTTATGTGAATTGTAACGGTTGTAGTGGTTTGTAGCGGAAAATGCATTTTATTCAGCTATAAGCATTAAAACTGTTGTTTTGTATTTTTTAAGTAATTACAATTTCCAATGTTTTTCTGACTGAAAGTCAGAAATAATTTACTTTTTTAATAAAAAAAAAACAAAAAAATATTACAATATTACTTTTAACCTATTTAACTTATGTAGGAAAGTTGTATGAAAGCCAACAAATTAGTTCCCATTGAATATTTCCACAAACACATACCACACACGGCCGATTCTCGTCCTCTAGAGGGCATGACAATTGTTATTTCTATTTACTCTCTCTTAGAAAGAGATTTTATAGATTCTATTGCTCAATTATTGGGAGCAAATGTGAATAAAACATTTGTAAAGAAAGAAAAGCCTCTATTAATATGTCCCACTGCTGAAGGATCAAAATATGAAGGTGCCATTAAATGGCGTTATCCTGTTGTAACGTCTGAATGGCTGCTGCAATGTGCTAAAGAAGGAAAGAAAGTTCCTTATAATGTATATTTAGTAGGTGATAGTCCAGACGATTTTCCCATATCACCCACCTTAAGAGAGCGCAACACAAGTAAGACTGAAACTAAAGTAACTCCTACCACTCCTATAACACCCATTAATATGGACGTTGATGCTGTTGAAAACAATGCGGAAAGTGTTGAAAATTTAAGGCAAAATAGTGCAAGTACAAATACTGCAGAGACTTTTACACCCTTAAGGAATAAAAGAGTTTCGGAACTGGCTGGACCTGGCCGTAACACTAGGCAATCTTTATCGAATACAAATAACATGGGTCCAGAATCTCCACACACACCCACTAATAATTATCCACAGGCTTCTTACAATTTTGATTTTATGGAAATGATTCTGGGAGAAATAGACAATGAAGAAGAACGTGAGTGTTTAAGAGAAGTTATTAATGAAATGAAAAATAATCAAACTCCTGAACTGGAGCGCATACGTAGACAGGCCTGTACTCCAATTAATCGCAAGTTACCAACACCTAAGGGAATACCAGATTTTTGTACTACACCCGAGTTCGAAAAACGTATGGCTGATGAGTTTGAAAGACGCTGGCGTTTGCCCACTAAGAAAATGAAACCCGATACTCCGATAGATGAAATACGTAGACGTGTAATGCGGGCAACATGCAAAGCTATGGGTATACCATATAGTGATGAGGATGATGAACAACCTGGAACATCTTCAGGCAAAAAATCTTCTAGAAAAATTATAGATTCAAATTCCACCACCCCGTTAAATAATAAAGTTACTCGCAGTTCAACTATAGCTCCTAGGTCTATATTTGCACATAATACATCCAATAACAATACTTCTATCAATAACACTAAGGCCGAAGACAATGAAACATTCAATTTACCAACGAATGAAACCAGGAAATCAGACACATTTGTACCCAGCACACAAAGTCCCAACACTTCATTAACCAGACGTAGTATGTCAAATACAACAGCGTCGCCTAGTGGTTTAGGACAGAGAGCTTCATTGGTTGGTAAATCAACTATTAATTTTGATAAAATCAGTTTCGAAGAGACAAATGTAGCAGAAAATGCCACGACCACAAAGGCAAGACCATCTATTAATGCCACTGCCTCTCCAGAAATTAAACAAATTACCGATTATCTACGTAATTGCGACTCCAGGCGTCAGAGTTTAAAACGTTCCCGTCAAAATATCGATCGTCCGCAATCACCTGTAGAATCTATGGAAACAGAGGCTCATTATGTGCAACCATTTGAATCAGAACAATTACATACTCAAGATTTGGTGGGATGGCGTGATCCGGCTGAATTCGGAGCCCAAAGACGTTCGAAAATTACAGAAAAGTCTATGCAATACCAAGGAACTCCTCGTTTTAGTATTTCCTGTTCGGATGAGGAAACCAGAGACGATGTTATTGGTAAAATATTACAATTGGGAGGAGAGGTTAGTTTTATAATTTCATTTTTTTTCAATTTGCTGTAATAACATTATCATATATTAAAGGTCTGCGAGAATTTGGTGAATTTTGATCCAGAATGTACACACTTTGTTTGCGAAAAACCCAATCGTGGCGAAAAAATGTTAGGTTGTATTTCCTCAGGCAAATGGGTTTTGAGTATCAAGTACGTTGAAGAATGTTTTGCCAAGGATGTTTTCATCGATGAAGAGCTCTATGAATGGGGCAATTGTAAAGCTCTCAATCTGCCACAGTTATCTCCTGATGAACAGGTTATTGCTTCAGCAGCACATCGTTGGCGCAAACAATTAGCCACCGATGTCCATGGTAATCGTAATGGTGCTTTCACTGGCATTAAAGCCATTTTACGCATCTCAGGCCGTAACATAGATGCCCTAAAGAATGTTATTAAGGCGGGTAAAGGGGAAATTATTGAAGCATCATCTCCTTACTCCAGCTGTTCGCAGTCGTCTACAGCTTCTCATTGTTTTGTCGATGTTAAAAAGTGTCCCTTAAATCAGGAAGACTATCGTTTTTTGAAAAATCATGACATCTTCGTTTTATCTCAAATGTACATTAACGCCTTCTTGATGAATGGCGCTGATGTGGACATGTCTAAATATGAGATAAATATGTAGACATTTTAGAACATCATAGTATATCATCATACATACTTACTAATTGTTGTAATTTTTAGATTTATTTTTCATTTTTTTCATATATATTGTCATAAAGATATCACTCTATTTGTATCATCTATGGTTAGTATTTAATGTTAATAATAAATATGTTTTTGTTTTTCGGCAAACACATTTTTGGCGTTATTTAACAAAAGGATAGCTTTCTTCTTTATTTGCTAATTTGAATCATGCAACGAAAAATTCGGGAAATATTTGGAACTAGGCACGACTGTAAAAGTTTGACCATCTGGCAACTTATTGTTGTTTGTGTTGTTCTTATTCTAACATAAATATGATACATACATATGTAAGTTAATAAACAATTAGCTTTCCCAATAACCTAAACAATACTTCTTTGTAACGACAACAAAATATTTATTTGTTTTTTTTTTTTTTTTGTTAAGTTGGGTAAAAGTATCTATGAGAAAACAAAGAAATGGAGGAAGGAGTTGAAAAAGGACGAAGAAAAAATTAATAAGTCACGTGAAAAGAATGCTGCGAGACAGATTATCTATCGACAAAAGATAGCAATTGCAGCCAAAAAAGTCAATAAACTTCTTCAAGAAAAAATATCGCATTCGACAGCAAATGCGGAGGGAGAAATAAATAACAAAGTACATACATATATATCATTATGCCTGAATCTTCTTAGACCTGGTCCACAATAGGAAACTTTTGTTAAGAAACTTTTTCTTAAATCCCTTTTGAAGTTTCCTTAATGTCCACACAAAAAAAAACTTTTGTTTCAGAAACTACGTTTTAATTGCATTGATTTGTTGTTGAACAAATGAAAAGAATAACAAAAGAACTGGTTCACACTGGGAAACTTTTGATTTTGTGTGTGAGAGAAAGAGATTGTTGATATTTCTTTCGCTCACACACAAAAATCAAAAGTTTCCAAAAAAAAGTTTCCCAGTGTGAACCAGGTCAAACAAAACAAGTTACCGAGTACGAGAAACTCCGTACCGCGAGAAAGATGAACGATATTCGATATAAGTTTTCTAGTGTAGACCGGCAAATATAAATGCAAACAAACTTTGGTGAAAGGGTAGAGATTAGAGTATTATTCAATTATTCGGGTTTTTGTCTTATTCGGTTTATTCGACAAATAATTATTTGGGGTTTCAAGATGGCCGGTTAATAATCGGATAATTCAAAATTATTCGGTTAATCGAATAAAAGGCAAATTAATGTATGTTGTTCTAATAATAATTTCTTTTTTACAATATTTTTCCAATAACGAACAAAATTATAATTTTCCACTTTAAATTCAATTCTATAATTTTTATCTCAAATATAAGAAATACTTTAGAAACACAACACTGTTTCTCAAAACTGGATGTAGAAAGTAAAGGCGATATCATTCTGCATGAACCCATTCTAAGAAGTAGGTAAGTTAGAACAACTTATTACAATGTTTCTGAAGTGTTATAAAAATCATCCAATAAATATTATTTATTATAAAGTAATTAAGAAATTAATACAGAAAGTAAATTTATTATAAAAATATTGAATTTTATATAAGATATGCAGTAATGTTATTGTTTAAAAATAAGTTTTTCTTAATCGGTTAATTGATATGAATTATTCGGTTTATTCGTTATTTGAAATTTGGCAATTTTCATTTATTCGATCGATTAATCGTCAAAAATTGATCGATTAACCGATTGACGCTTAATCGTTTGAATACCCTAGTAGAGAGTAAAAAAGTTAAAGTAATTGAAAGTTTATATAAAAAATACGTGGAGCGTACAGTACATGAACAGGAAAAACGGCTTATATCAGTTGAAAGTATTTAGAACTAAGAATTGTACATCCAAGATGGAATAAAATTAGTTCGAATTTAAATTTTTAAAACTACATTTGAAAAACTTTAAAAATTATTTTAAAAATTTTCTGGGATCCTGGGATTTAAAAAAAATTAATGTCTAATATATTTTAGTTTAGATCAATTTTTGCACACAATATTTTTATTTCAAATATTCTTCTTTATTAATATACGGGTACGGTAGGTAAGCAAATAAATTAATACTAAATATAATATTTTGTTTTAATTATATTAAATATTATTTAATATTTTGTGTGTATGTATGTAAAGAATATATATTTATGTATTCGCATTAATTGTTTGTTTTCTCATAATAAATATCGAAAAATATTTGATATTAATCAATATAAATTACAGATAAAGTAATAATATTATGGTTTTTCTTGTGATTATATATAACGTATAGAATATAGTAAATAAATAGGTATAGTATATTTAATATATTTTAAAACAGTAATAAGGAAGAGGGTAGTTAAGGTTTTCTTTTAATTGTTTTTAACATGCAATACGTGATTAGGGTTAATTTTATTAAAACAAATATATTGCATAAACTATTGCTTAAACGAGTAATTAGCAAAAAAAGCGGACTTAAAATAAATAATTTTAAACTTACAAAACAAATAAAAAAAATAAATTTTGACAAACTACTATACAATGAAACTTATGCAATTAAACATTCATTTAACAACCAATTTTTGATAATTAGAGTTCAAGAATAATATAAATAAACCATTTAACTTAGGGAACTTTATAAACAATATAAACATAATAAAATAAAAAAATATATATAACACTGTTGAAAAAATTTGGAGGCATTACTTGAGAAAAAACAAATTTATTGATCTAAATAATCCATGGTCTTTATAAATTTCACAACGGAACCAAATAAGGTCCAGTGGAATTGTTCTTCGCCATCAAGTTTTTCACCAATAAAACATGTTATATACTCAACAGTGGATAATAAATAAGGAGGATTAGCCTATAAACAAAATAAGATATTAGAAACTATATATGTATATATAGTTTTTAATTAAAGAAAAACTTACCATTATAACAACATAAATAAGAACGGGCAAAATATCATCAGCAGCAGGTGCTCGACCACTCGACATGTGCAATAAACTCATTATACTAGATATACATCTGAAATTTAAACACAGTCATGAATCAAATTCTTCATTTTTATTGAAATTTAAAATATTTACCGTATGACACATTGTAACTTTTCGCGAGGCGTTTTATAGGCAGAAATAAAAGTTAACTCTTGTTGAGCAAAACTCCAGGGAGCTTCAGAAAGATATATTTGAGGTATACATAAAGCTGGATGGGATGGTGTAATAACATTTTGTAGTTTTCGTATATGTTCAGATAAAACTCTGAAAATGATATAAAAATTAAAATAAATTGTTGCCTTGTGGTATCAGTACTGCTGCTCAACTTACGTATCTCTTGATAAATCGGCATCCTCATTGGGAAACATAACCTGCTGATACATACTCTGCAGCAATATTCTCTCCAAAGACATACGTGCTTCCACCGCCTGCCATTCGGGCATACCATTTAAAATACCTCCCACTGATAATAATTCCTCCATTAGACTTTCTATGAACTCTTCAATCAAATCGATTTTATCATCTGACACGGTCAGGCGTGCAAAATCTTCTTGGAATGCTGCAATTTTATCTTGTCTTTTTTCGAAAAACAAACGCATGCAGACAGCCATTAGATAACGATTACATGTTGAACTTTCACTTCTCAAACGAGATTCGTACTGTTCAATATTTTCCATAATCATGAGAAGATTTTGGCGATAACGCATTAAATACTGTAAATAACTTTGTCTTTTTTGTATGTCATTCTGAAGTTCTTCCATAAGCTGTGTATGCTGGTTAATTTCCAGTTGAGATATGCAACGTATAGCTTCGGACACATACGATATTTGTTGGAAATTTTGCAAATTTATAGCCTGAGCCAATTGTATTTGTAGATATGTTAAAAGGGGAGAAGTGTTGGTATGCTGCAACAAATAACACGTTAATATGCATTAGATAAAAAATATTTGTAAAAAAAACTAAAGCTTACAGTTGTATGACGAAAATCTCCCGAATGCAAATCAGTCTTGGACAATACAGTGCGTATTTTTTTCTTGATGATATTAAAAGCCAACATTTTGTCATGGATGGAAGTATGCTGGTTACCACTATAATATAAAGAGAGAATTTTTATTTAAAAATATCTATAAATAATTATAATTTAACTTACTTTTGTGGGCCATTTAAGTCTTTAGCTGCAACTCCCGCTGACAAGCCACCAACAGCCCCGCCACCATTACCTGTTGAAGAATTTGTCGCCTCACTTGATGTACTGACTTTGCGACGATATTTAGCCAAAATATCTTCACTGATATCGTAATAACCAGTACTACGTTCTTGAGCTGTTGCTGTTGAGCAACTTGGTATATTGGCACTTATTATGTCTAATGAAACCTCAGAGTTGTTGTTGGAAAATGAAACACTACGAGAACTTTGTGATATATCGTCACAATTAGTAGCCGTACTATGTCTAGACTTGTGGCCACGTCGATGTTTAAATATTCCCTGTTTTAGTTTATTGAATATACCAGAATTAGTTGTTAAATTATTGGAGGTGGTTGGACCATTGGCACGTAAGGGATCTTGCAGAAAACGCGATGAATTTCTATTTTGTCTAGCAGATGAAGATGTGGATGGACCATGAGCTTTATCGGCGGAAGCATCAAAACTTATACTTTTTGGTATGGCTCCCGTAGATTTTGTAGGTTTTTGGTTGCTGGAAGTAGCTGCTGTAGAGAAAACCATTATACCTGATGAAGAAGGGTTTTGATTGGTGGGTGTGCTGCGAGCTGGGTCACCATTGCCATTATTTTCAGTTGAATCATTTAAATTCAAATCAGAAGTTCTATTTGTTAAAAGTAATATCTCCTGTTCTTGTTGCTGTTGTTCCCTCTTATCGTCATCTGTTTGGGGGGAAATATTTGGCAATGCCGAAATTCTCTTGGGTACAGAATTCAACATTATTTCATGATTTTCATAATTTAAAGATTGATGCCTTCTTAGTGAAGGTGTCAAATTGGAACCACTTTCAGAACTTTCTCGTCCTCCCTTTAAAGCCATAATGCCATTTCGACGACCATCGACCCCGGAATTTCTTTGTAATGTAGATCTATCTCTTCGTTCTACTAAATCATCTTGAAATATATCCAGTACTGGTAGTTCAGGAGGTGCTATTGAAGGTGGTGTCAAATCTTTATCATCACAAAAATCAGAAAAATCTATAAGATCCTTTGACTCATTGCTGGCATTACTTTGATGACGTTTTTTGCGATTAGCTGCAAAAGGAGATGGTACTTTCGCCATAGCTCCTTGTTCTTCTAGATTTACACTTTGATTTGAAATACTGCTCTCAGCAGACGCTTGCCTCCGCATACGATGCGAGGAGGACGACGAAGCGCCGGCTTGTAAAAAATTGTACTTCTCTTTTTCACTTGTTATAGATTTGTAGTTCTGTTGAAATGTGTTTTCCAATTGATTGCTAGTTCTTACCGAACTTCTAGCTAATGAAGAACCATCTCGGTAGTGATGATGATAATGGTTGTTATTTGTAACTGAAGCAGAATTGTCATCATATGAATTGATGGCATCATAAAATGCTGAATCCTCTTGTGAACGATCGCTAGCATTACCACCACTGCTACCGCCACTACCATGAACATCATCAACACTACCAGAGGAGGGTGCTTTAGCTACGGGTAGTTTATGAACTCCTTGAGCATTAGATGATGGAGATCTAAAACTACGACTATTGCGAGCTGCTGAGTAATGAGCATTATTTGATGATGATCTTTGTTGACGATTTGTAGGTGCCGATATAGCTGCTGCCAATTGATTTCTTTCCCTTTCCGAAACAGTGCCTGAATCCAGTATATCAGATCTGGCTGTAATACTCACATTGTCATCTGTATCAACTTCATTTAATTTTTCCGAATCAGAGGCTAAGACATCAGTACTCCAATTAGATTCTGATCTCTGATCAGTAGCATCTAAATATCCGGTTCTCATGCCCCCGGCTCCTGAGAGCACATCGAAGTTGTTGTCACCCGGCAGTACTACAGCAGCTGGTATCAGGGGTGTTGAAAAATTTCTTTCGCGTTCGCGTTCTGTTGCATCAATAGTTTCAGAATCACTGGCCAAAACATCGGTGGACCAAGTGTCCGAAATTATGGAAACCGTTTCATCACCTTCAAACTTTTTAATTTCAAATTTACAAAACTTATCCTGGATATCAGAACGAGCTTTAGAAATTAGCTTTTGCATTTGCGGAGTTGGTAAAGCATTGTTAATAGATTCACCATCAGTCACCTGTGAGGATGGAGTATCCCTACCGCTGATATTTGGCGTACCTCTGCCCGAAACATTGGCCGATACCATATCCGACAAATTGTCATTTTCGGCATTTTCTTCCAACTCTAAAGAACTTGTTACTGAATGATTTGAAGGCACTTCACTAACAGCTTCTAAATTGTCAGAATTACCAATAGAAGCATCATCATGGGATAATGAAAACCTGGTAGTTTTATTATGCATGGGCCTTAGAATATCGGACATGCCATCGATACCATCAAAACCATTAACCACCGAGGACTTGTCTACCGTAGACTCTTGTTGATAATTTTCAGCATCTACTAGATCTCCATTGGATATATCCTGACCAATGCTATTCATTTTTAAAACCTCTTCCTCCGAAAGGGGTTGTAATTTTTGCTCTACTCCATTGTAAAGATTGAAAACTAAAACTGGTTCATTTTCAATTTCTGTAGCTAATGATCGTACTGGGGACGAATGGTGTGAACTATTGTGGGATGAAGAACTTTCCAAACCATTTAAATTTAATGCTATGTTACCATTGACAAGACCATTCAGTTCTTCGCTATTGTGATTACTGCCATTAGCATTTGAAAAACTCATACTTTTGGCTATTTTACTTTTAGTCGATTTGCTTAAATTTTTCAATGATTGCTTAGATTTCTCCTTGGCGGGACTCTCACTCTTGGAAGTGTTTTGATTGCCCTCTGCGGTAGTACCATTTACGGTGGAATTTTCTGGCAAATGCTTTAAAATTTTTCTCAACTTTTCCTTTTCTTCCTCTGAAATATCAAATTCATCTGTGGCCGTTAAAATTCTATAAAATTCAGTAAAATAATTTAATTCTCTTTGGGTAACCAACAAATGTGTCCTCTCAAAATCACTTTGTTGAGCCAATATAGCCACCACATCCTCACCAGATTGTGTGAGTAGCAATAAATCTATTAACTTGGTAACATTATTGGCTTCAAATTTGGCATATAGCTCGGAAAACTTTGCATCTATTTCATCATATTTTGCTAAAGCCAACATTTGTATTATCTGACCAATTTGTATAAGATTAAAACGCACTTGCTCCGAAATAGGAGCATCAATTATACCCATAACATCAGGACTAACAATGGCCGGACAAATGAAATGTGTAAAAACCATATCCGTAACAATTTCATTTATAACTTTATCGGAAAACTGATGAGCCTGTTTTAACTGATGACACATGGTTTGCACCAACCATCTCAGAGTGGACGGAAATAAAGACCAATTATAAAGTAAGTTATCTATGAATATATTGGCTAACTTATATAATTGATTAATGGTTTCGATGTGAAATTTATCAATATTCTCCTGATACGAAGATGAAGTTTCGGCACCAAATCTATTAAAAATAATAAAAAATTTTTAATAGTATCTAAATTTTTATGTAATTTCTAAATACCTTCTTGTTCTTTCTTTCGTTGTAAAACTTTGCACAACCTTTTGAGGATCCACATCTAACATGGTATCCGTTTCACTTAACACACTCATTATTGGTTGAAAAAGAGCAGCTGTTAAAAATATTTTTGCCGAAAACATAGATTCATTTAGACGATGATATATACGTGCAAAAGTCGATGTATTTGCTCTTAACAATCTGCGAGGATTATCACTAACAACAATTTGTATTTCTATTAATTCTCGTAAAAGCTTCAAAACCATTTCAACATCTTTTGTGTTAATGGCATTTCCAAATAGCCCTGTGCTAATGGTTTGTATAATGGAATTCATGTGAGCCGGTGTTACTTCGGCCAAATTATCACCAGTTGCTAAGGATAAGGCCAAGACATAAGGAGATCTGTAGAGATAATTGAAGAGATCCTCATATGCTATGGCATGCTGTGGCATGAAAATAGAATTCATTATTATGTTAAAGGAAATATTTTAAGAGATTTTATTTATTTTACCTCATAATCCAGCACTTTTTTTGCATCAACAAATTTAACATTTGCATAATTGTTAGCACGTCGACAGCACAATGAGGGACCCAAGTCAGGCCGTGAAACAATCAAATCATTTAGATTTCTTCTTTGTTGAGCACATATATAAGCCAACTAAAACATATACAAAGAAATATTTACATATAAATTAGCGATATAATGATATACACCATTTCGTCATTCATTATTACACCAATTCCAATTAAATTTTAAATATAATTTTCCGAAAAAAAACATTTCAAAATTAAATTTTTTAATTTACATATTAAGATACATTTGATACATACAGTAATATAATTCTGAAATATTTTTTTTTATTTTGCTTTAAAAAATTTCAAAATTTTCCATTAATGGTGGGGAATGGTGTAAATAATAATAATAATGCAAACTTTCAATACCAACCTTTGTTATTGATGCAGAATTCTCGGCTAAAGCTTCAGTTAATTGTGCAAAAGTTGTTTGTTCTTGCTGTATAAACAACTGTTCTTGTCGCAGAGTACGCGCCAAGTCCATAACCTCCAAAAGATTTCCTTCCGTATTCGATTCCATTGTGTGATAATGGCTTTGTGTTTTTTCTTTACGTTCAGTTTAATTTAGTTACTTTTTTATTTTCTTCTTAATATATGTATGAAGTGAATTGTTATTTGTTTTTTTTTCTCTCAGTTATTTTATTTCTCCGTTTAACAATTAAAATTTTACGAATCTGTTGTAAATGATAAATAAACAAAACACATATAAAAAATCTGATTATTATTTTGAATTGTAACAAAAAATATTGTATGTTCTTGAACTTGAGAAAGGGGTGTATTATGGTCGTTACTGAAAATACTATTATCGGACAAGCAAGAAACAAATAAGTATAAAAAGTAGATTAGAAGAACACTAAATAACTACAATTATGTATTATAATAATAAGAGAATTGTGCAAGGCGCTAACAAGTACTTGTGACGTACTATTTTGTAAATACGTATTTAAAGGGTTTTCATTTTTGATGTGTTGAATAACTGTTTTTTGATACAGCTTATATTTACTAGAAATTATTTTATAACAAGTATTGAGAATGAAATTTCTTGAATTCTCCACAGATTTTAATTTGGTGTCGATTTAGAGAAAACATTCGTTATCAATGTTTTCCGTATACTACTTATCCAAATAATACTTGATAGACTATATTTTGCGAATGCTATTTAAACACCCTTTACTATATTTACTTTAAACTTAAAACAATGTGGCACAGGTGACAGATTCTCATATTATTAAAACAGATTTTTCTATATTATTAAAATTAACTGTAAGAGGAAGTTATTCTTCTATAATATTTTGTTATAATAATATAGGCTGTTATTTTCTTTTCAAGGCTGTTATTTCCATTCTAAAACTTAAAAAAAATCCTTAGATAGCAAAGAGTTTACAAAATGTATTATATGCGAGAGTAATTTTGTAAATTTTTATTTTACTTCATCGACTTTTAAGTTTGTCGAGCATTCGTAACAGATATTCAGGAAATGACATTCAAATATGCCGGGCAAGGCAAGTCTACATTATAATCAAATATTTGGTGTATTATGCATATTTTAAGACTGTTTTCTTTGAAGCACAACAATAATTTTTTAAACTATCATAAAACTTTAGTATTTTATGACAATACGTGTGAATACCCTAAATAAGTTGTTTGTCGTATTTACACTTGAAAATGTCAACCAATTTGTATTTCACAGTACTGTTTGTTTTGAATATATAGTTAGGTACTACACCATTTCGAATTCAATATAATATATCTATATCTAGAAATCTAAAAGCAGATATTTTTAAAATTACAGCTATTCAGTTGAAAATTTGACGAACGTTTATAGAATAAAATTTTGCATGAAATTTTGTTTTATAAATTACATTGAATAAGGCCCTTAAAACATAAGAGACAAATAAAGAATTCTGTTAAAAATTTTCTTAAATTTTTAATTATAAATACATATTTTAACACAAAATTTAAATATAGTTTTAAGAATTAAAATGTTTATTCGCATTTAAAAATATATGTATGTATATAAAATATATATTTTACAAATTCAAATCATTACGAAAATACTGAAAACATATGATTAAAACTGCCTTAAGTACAATTGGTAATGGATGTAGCTCTGACTAAAAAGGTTACTTGTAAAGTTTTTTAAATTTATTTTTGTTTGCTTTAACTAGTTGTTGTTGCCGCCGCTGATTATGTATTTATTTAGCTAATTTATCATTACTAAACAAATAAAGAGTTAATGCTATAATGTGTGGTTTATTTTATTATATATTTTAATTACTAAAAATATATGTAAAGTATCGTTTGTTAAAATGTGTTGACTTAAAAAAGATGGAATGTAAGATTAGAATAAAAAGCTGTTTTACAAACTCTTTATGAATTAGAATAACTTATTTTTACAAAACAATATCCCTAAAATATATACATATATCGGAGAAGAAAATAAGAATTTTTTTTTGTATTTTATAAACAATCAGAGAAATTTGATATACTACAAAACAAAGAGAGTGTAAATTTAAGTATTCAAGCACTTGAGAATATTTAATAATGCATCATGTCACTCTTAATGATGTGAAATTATTTTAATTATTGCTATTAAATACGTATTATAATTTGTTTTTATTTTTGTGTATATAAATTTGAATTATTATACATAATATTTGTCTTATCAAGGTTCAAAAACCTCTATTACAGAAATGTATTTATATTTTGTATATAATATTATATAGGTATCTGTTGTGATGCTAAAATAATTGCTTATTTCAAATGTAAACAGTTAGCACTAGAAAACACAATTGTTATTTAGAAACAAATCTGTGTTATGTACTACTTTTCTATAGAAGTAAAGGTAATTTCATGCTTCGTGTAATGTTAGGAATTTTAGTATTTAAAAAAAAGTTATGACGAAATATATAAAAATATGAAAGGGCTTTTTAACTACTGAAAAAAGTTATAATGCTAACATGCGAAAACTTCTACAAAAATGTTTTATCAGTTGTAAAAACTATTTTTGATCTACTTCATAAGAAAATATTACAAAAATAAATAATATTTGTTACTTTAATTATTTTTTTTTAATTTGTGTTTTTTTACACTAAGTACCATAAAACATCAGTCATATTAAGATCTTTTATCTAATTTAAAATTTTTCTGAAACGTCAACTATTTTGGTGTGAGAAAATTTTCGTTTTTTTTTTTGTTTGTTTGTTTGTTTATTAAATATTTAGCTTAAACTCAATTAAGAATTATATTAAACGCTGCTGTATATATGTACAGAGCTTTTTAAGTTATTTAAAATACAATAAAATGACGTAAAACTTTACTCAAATGTAGTTTTTTTGTTATTAAAACTAATGAGCGTTATGCGTTCATCGTTCCACATCTCAAACCGTAATACAAATTAGTATTTATTTATTTGAATTTCTTTTTCGATCCTAAAAGACCTGACTCATACTTGACTCCACAACAATGAATTTCTCTCGTCAACATTAAAACTGTTAAACAAGATTTCAATAACAATTGCAAAAATAACTTGTTAATGACACCTTTTCATATTTGCTAATATGTATATTAAAAAGCTAAATAAATATTAAAAATATTTAAAACGAACATACACATAGTTCTGTTAACTTATTCAAATTGTGTATACCGGAAAGAATTGTTAGCTCCAAAAGCTGTAAGATATATTTTCTTAGACGTTAAAATAATGAAATTTTGCATAATTTATAATATTTTTACTTTAATAAAACAAGACATTGATTGCAGATAATATTAAAAAAAATAATAATAGAAACAAAGATATTATTTGGACGAACTTATGAAAACTATTTGTATAAAACTAAAAAATAACAATTTTAACGAAAATCATTGGAATAATTTAAAACTAAGTTATAATTATTCTAATTTCAAATTTTAGCATTCTCAGGGTAAATAAGTTAAAAACTAGAGTATTCAAACGATTAATCGTCGTTCAGTTAATCGATTAATTTTTGACGATTAATCGGTAGAATTAATGAAAATTGTCAAATTTCAAATAACGAATAAACCGAATAATTTCTATCAATTAACCGATTAAGAAAAACACACTATTCAGCAGTAAAAATACTATGTATTTTCTACAAAATTTAATATTTTTATAATAAATTTTCTTATTTTCTTAATTTCTTAATCAATTTTCTATATTATGAAAAAAATCTATGCGTACAGGAAACTGTGGATCATTAGTATTAACTCTGTGTACTCAGTTTTTCATAATCAGCTCTTATGCTCCTGTAAAAGGACTTTAATGTTAAAAAGACATCCAATTTAAAAAAATTTATATAAAAAAGTTGGTAATATTATTAATTTCAAATGAAGCTGAGTTCCTCTGCTTCGAAATAATATAATTTATTTCAAATTATCAAGATCATCAGGAAAGAATTGGAAATCTTAAAGAAAATTTGTCACAAAAAAGTAATTAAAAGTTTTTGAGTCAAAAATGAAACCTTTTTAAATTTAATTTCTTTTTCGTTTTTTCTCTAAGTGAGACAGGTAAATAATATAGATAGAATGTACAGATTCCCAACTTTCATTTAATACCAATACTAGAATTATAAAATACATATAATTATTTTAAATATTCGTTTGTAGTCCTTTAAACTTTGAAATCCTTTTATAAGGACATAAAAATCGGAGTACGCAATTCTATAAGTGGAATCTATTTTCACATGCTTATCAACTTTTCCATGTGTGAATGATTTTTTCAAAATTGTTACAGGGTGTATATGAAGAAAATTATTGTTAAAAGCAATAATAACATCAAGTTTCCTTTTATTCGAATAACCTAATAATTTTTAATTATCCGATCCGATTAACCGGCTAACGCAAAACCTTAAATAATTATTTGTCGAATAAACCGAGTAAGACAAAAACCCCAATAATTGAATGCCCTAATAAATACCGACTACTTCTAAATATTTAAGTGTTTTCATTTAATAAAACATTTTAAAAAAATGTATTTTACACTTATTTCAACACTGTAGATAAAACGTATTAACATTTACACCCCTTAATTAAATTGGAATTTTGCTGAAGTAATAAAAACGGGTTGTGAAAAAGTTTAGCAATAATTGACATTGTTTTGGAGTAGCAAATTTAAATACACTAAACTATTTAAGTAAAATTAGACACATTTGAAAGTAAATAAATTTAAATATAAATGAATGATGTGTAAAAGGTATTTACGTATTGCAGTCTGTTAAAGCGAATAATTTTTAAATTTTTAAATATGAAAAACAGATTACACAGGCCATCAAATACCTATATATCAAAGATGGGAAAGGTTACAACATAGGTTAAACATTTATTTTAATGTCAGCAAAACTAGAACTTAACTAGAATAAAAAAACTCATCAACAATATTGGAACATATTCAAAATTTTTTTCTTTAATTTGGATATGTTACACAAACTCAACAAAAAACTAAACTTACATACTGCGGTATATAGGGCGCAACGATTATTTAATAATGAAATACATAATGATAAAAAGAGAAGCAAAAATAAAAACAAACAAACACAATCAACCACTTAATAAAAAAACCCATGTACTATGTCCAAGTGTAAGTGTGTACGAATACAGAAATGATTTAAATCAAAGTGGGATGGATGGATGCATTTCCCGTCAATCACATTTGAGACACAGTCACAAGAGACAAAATTTAATTTATTTGTTAAATTGCAAATACACAATACTTTCAGCACATATTTTTAAATTTATTAGTAAAAAGTCCAAATTGTTTTTGTTTAAATCACTAAACAAACAACAATGAAAACACATTAATGCAATTATCTATGAGTTTGTGTGTCTTATTGACTGGCTGCCTGATGATACATAACACAGGAAAAGAAGAATAAAGAAAAATGTTAAATAGATTTCCAGGAATTTACAGAAAGTTAATTGTTTATTTTTTTATTTATTTTTTTTTTCAAGATTTAGAGATATTTTATTATTTGCAATAATTATATGTAAAATTTCACTTTTTATAATTAACTTTTTGTGTAAAATACATAGGGGAGCGCTAGCGCTCCATTGTCTACATTTTTGGTGTATATAAATTGTGTTTTTTTTTCTTAATTGCGTAGCACTTTTACGAGTTTTTTGTTATAACATTTTTTCTTTTATTTAATTTACGTACTTTTTAAATTTTATTTATTAATTTTTTTTATCGTAACACTTTTCGGGGTAATTTATTCACATTTTATAAAAAACTAAACTTGTTTTTAACTTTATTTTGCAATATTTTTAGAGATCTGTGGGATATAAACTGAGAGCAAAATATTTTTTCTTGTGTGACAGACAATGCAAAACGGAATGTCATAATTTGACAATTTAAAAGTAATGCCAAGTTTCAGAAAAATAACATGAAATTTATCGTTTAAATATCATTCCTATGCAATATTATAAAACAGCTGTGTTAAAAAAAGACGCGTTATCGTTGAATTAGTTTCTCTGGAGAAATTTTTAGAAAATATTAAAATTCTGCTTTAATAGATTAAAAACAAACTTAATTTGTTAAAAAAAAAAACTTTTTTAATATGCCCAAAGTAAGAAGATCTCGTAAGCCACCTCCAGATGGTTGGGAATTAATCGAACCTACTTTGGAAGAATTGGAACAGAAAATGCGTGAAGGTAGGTAAACAATTGTATAAAAAGCATATGCATTGTAAATAATTGTTGTGTATGTATTTTAGCCGAAACTGAACCACATGAAGGTAAACGTATTACGGAATCATTGTGGCCTATTTTCAAAATTCACCATCAAAAGTCTCGCTACATTTACGATTTATTCTATCGACGCAAGGCCATTAGTCGTGAATTGTATGATTATTGCCTTAAGGAGAAAATTGCCGATGCTAATCTCATTGCAAAATGGAAGAAATCTGGTTATGAAAATCTCTGCTGTCTACGCTGCATACAGACGAGAGATACAAATTTTGGTACAAACTGCATCTGCCGTGTGCCTAAATCGAAGTTGGAAGAAGGTCGCATTGTGGAATGTGTTCATTGTGGTTGTAGAGGTTGCTCTGGTTAAACAACAAATGTGAATTCAGTGACCAATAAAAGCTGTTTTTTAATAGTAGTCCGTAGCGCGTAGGCTATTTAGCATTTAGTTAATAAATTTTTCCACTATATCTTATTACTTATACAGAGATAAATAAAAGATAATTTTAAATAAAGTATGCAATTGAAATACAAACTAGTTGGGCAGCTATATTCGGTACAAGAATATATAGAAAGGTTCGTGAAAGTATATTTGTTTGCCCAACATATTAAGTAATGACTTATTTCATCAGGAACTAATATTCATGTCAAATTTTGTCCCATATGGCTGTTTATTCTGAAAAAAACTTGAATGAGAAAAAACTTATTGTTTTAAAGGATAGTTTCGGTACTTTGCTATATTTATGTATAGATTTTGTTGATGAAGAAGTGTCCTAACTTCTTAGAAATTTACATTGCAGAAATTAGAAACGGAATAAGAGTTTTTTTCATAAAAATAGCGCAATAGCAAGATGTTCATTAGTTTAAGAATCTTTTGCATTTTATAATAAATCTACTTTTCGAACTCTTCTTAATATAAACTTTTTTACTTTTTCCAACTTATTGACTTATTAATAAAGTTTACATTTTTCCTATAAGATAGGCGAATTCCGACTATTTTGAACAACAAGAACGATTGATCGAAAGTGAATTTATAGAACCCTACAGCAATTGGCCATGGCATAACATTGAATGTAAGTTTTTTTGCTCTCGACTGTAAATGTAAGTCTTACTTCACAATTGAGTTGGCAATACTAAAAACAATTGTTTATATTATCGAAATCTTACAAACTTATCGAAAAATGTCAAAAGCAAATTGTGACATCACTATTAAAAAAAAAAATAAAAGCGGCTGTAAACATTGAAATCGTAAAACATTATTTCAATTAGAAAAGCTAAAAAATAAATAAAAATACAATTATGAAACAACGATGTCGTTGTTGCTTGATAACAAATTCCAATGACTACTATGATATATTCGAACAACATGTATCGGGAACATCTTACGCTGAGAACATATGCTTTTTAGCTGAAGTACAAATAGACCAGGACGATGGCTTACCCCAAGTGATATGTTCCAATTGTTACAATGAAGTCCAGCGTATCTATGAGTTTAGCTTGAATGTACGTCTGGCCGATGAAAGGTTAAGGCAAGAATTGGAAGGCGCAAAAAAACAAATGGTTGTGGAAGAGGAGGAGGAACAAATGGAAAATGTTCAGGTTCTAGAAAATGAATATTTTTCTTCTGTTGATGAGAATGGTATGCAGGTGTGCGTTATGGAAGAAATATTGGAGCAAGAAAATGAACACGATAATGAGCTTATAGTGGAGGTGTGTAATAATTTGTTTTTTTTTTGTTTATGTGTAAAATGATTTTATTAAATATGTAATTTATGTAGGAAATTAATGATGTGGATGAAATACATATGGTGGAAGAAATATTAGAATCAAAAGAACAGGAAACAGTTGATGAACATGAACATACTTACCAGCAAAAGGAAAACTTATTAGTGGGTCTAGCTCAAGTTGCTGCCACTCAGGAAAATGTTAATATTACTGATAGTCAATGTTCGCCTAACGACACCTTTTATCCGTCAGATGAAAATGATGAAGACTATCTAATAGAATATGAACCAAATGAAGAAAATAATTTTGTACCTATGAAATGGAAATGTGGGGAATGTAAAGTCATTTTACGAGGCGATGTATCTTATGAGGGTCATATGAATATACACCGACAAATACGGCCACACAAGTGCAACGAATGCCAGTCGGAGTACAGATGTCGTACTGCCCTTAAACGGCATAAAGAACTTAAACACTCGTTGCCCTTGAAAAATGACAGTGCCGCTAAAACAACTCAGCTATGTCCATTGTGTAATAAAGAATTTTATGCGAAAATTATTTTTCATCTACATCAAGCCATTGTCCATGATGAGGGTGACAAATGTCCTTTGCAATGTAATCGCACAGATATCGGAAATTTAAGGGAGCATTTAGAGAGTATACACGAAAAGGAATTAAACTTAGCTGGATATAACGAAATCACCCACCACATATTACAATGCTTTAGATGTTGTCAAACTTTTGAAGAACTGGCTGAGTTAGAGAGTCATGCCAATTTGTGCCGTAATATGCAGAAATCATTGCATTTTCAAGATGAAAATTCAATGACAGAAAATAAGAATAATATGAAAATTGTTAAAGTTGAAGAATATTCTGATATTTCGGTACAATGTAATATTTGTCGCAAGAAATTACTTAAGAAAAACTTGAACAAGCATATGGAACTGCATAAACGAAAGGAGGAAGAAAACAAAGTTCTGAATGATACGAAACCATATCTTTGTGCCTTTTGTCGTAAGTATTTTAGAAGTTATTTCGGTTTAAGAACAAAATTAGTACTAGTGTAAATTTCGCCTAATCAGAGTCGTGTTTTTGGTAAAATCATCATTCAAGTTTATATTAGTTCATACCAAATATTTTTGATATTTTATTCTATTTTCGAAAAATATCGATAAATTTTAATAATTTTTTATTTATGAAATTATAAATTTTTGATGTTTAAAAAAAATATTGAATCAATTTAAAATTTTTTGGAAATTTTCGTTAAATTAATAATTTTTATAAATTTGATAAACTTCTGTTTGTTTTCGAAAATTTTCAAAATATTTTTTTTTGTAGAAAATTTTCAAAATATTTTTTTTAATTTTTTCATCAGTTTCTTTTTAGAAAATGTTCGAACCACGTTTTTTGTTTTAGAAAAATTTATTTATAAAAATTTTTGAAGTGTTGTAAATTTCAGAAATTTTTTTTCCAATTTTAGATTTGGATTTTTTTTCCAATTTTTTTTGGATTTTCTATTTTAGAAAATTTTCGATAATTTGTTATTTATGTTTATTAAATATTTTTAAATAGTTCTTTATAGAAAAGTTTTGATAAATTTGATAAGTTGTATTTATATAAAATTTTTTGTTAAATTTTTAATTTATAGAAACTTTTTGAAAAATCCATTTTTTAGAAAATTTTCTTAAAAGTTTTCCGAACATAATTTTCTAATACTTTCTCAAATTTTCGATTCCTTCTCATTCTATTTAGTTTTGATATATTCTTTCGAAACATTATTCTTTTAATTTTATAAATTTTTTGATAAATTCCCGATTTATAGAAATTTTTCGAAAATTCTCTATGTATAGAGAAATTGCGTACTTTGAAATCGTTAAATTTCAAATCATAGATATTGGCCTAGTCTATTGCCATCAAATCTTTTGAAATCTGTACAAAGTACTTTATTAAAAAGTTAAAAGTGAAAGTTTTTTTTAACATAATGCAATTGTTTTAAAATATATGAAATATATGTTAACAAAAGACGAAATAAAAGAATTATCTAATGTATAAATACCACTTCATCACACATAGCACGCGATTTTAAAAGTTCAAAATATTTACATCAGCACGAAAAAGCCCACCATGCCGAAAGCGCGGATGTAATATACGTCTGCGCTGATTGTGAGCGTCAATATGCTACACAATATCTACTGGAAACACACCGTAAACAGGCGCACAAAGAACGTGATAATGTCTGCAATATTTGCGGTAATGCCTTCAAATTAAGAAATCAACTAGTTAATCACATGAAACTTCATTTGGAAAAGAATATACCTTGCCCGCATTGTGATAAAAAATATGCTCGGCAATTTGATTTAAATGTACACCTAAGATCACATACCGGTGAACAACCGTACGCCTGTCATTTGTGTGACAAACGTTTTGCCATTAAAGTGCGTCTCACTTATCATCTGCAGAAACACTATGGCATTAAGCATTATTGTAAGGAATGTGGTGCTGAGTTTAATTCGAAACAAAAATTAAAAGCTCACTCGTTTAAACACACCGGTATGCCGTATCGTTGTCAGCTGTGTGATGATCATGGATTTGCTACCCGCAATACGTAAGTACTTTTCACTTCTTTGTTTTATTTTAAAAGAAAACTAAATTTTAAAACTTTTTTTAGTTTTAAACGTCATTTGACCCGTGTTCATCATGCCTCTATATCAGAGGAAGCTCTTAATGAAATGTTTCAGAAAAACACTGGTAAAACTGTTAATATTAAACAAATCGATGAGCAAAATCTTGTGGTGAGCGCCAGTGATGAAGACAACCAAGATGTGATCGAAGTCCTGGGAAAATAGGCCTCTTTTTAGAATTATTATAACAATAACTTTATTTAAAATTTTATTTAAATAATAAATTTATTAAAAATTGTATTTTAATTATAAATTAAGTAATAATTTATAAAAATACTGTAATTATAATTAAATATGTATATTTAAATAAAAAACAAAAAACGTGAAATTATTAAGAATTTATTTGTCTTTAAGATTTCTGAAAGCGTTTGGTTTATACAAAATTAAATTATCTTTTTGTTTCCCAGTGTATGCATTTGAAACTAAAGATGATTTTGAAGAACATTGTTCAACAGAATGCAAATCAATCCTCAACAACTGCCCTCAATCGCAAGAAGACTTCAATCTATCCATCATACATCCACAGGATAATGAAATATCCTGTTTTCATTCGCAAGAAAACTTTGAACAACCCAACAAAAATTCACAGGATAGTGAAAAGAATGTTGATTCGCAAGAAAAATCTAAACAATCCACCAAAAATTCACAGAATAATAAAAAGAATGTTCATTCACAAAAAAACAGTAATCAACCTACAAAAGATTCACGGGATAGTGGAAAAAATGTTCATTCACAAGAAAACTTGAATCAACCCACTACACATTCACAGGATAGTGAAAAAATAGTTCATTCGAAAAAATCTAATTGCATTTGTTATGAATGTGGTAATACGTTCAGTGGTCGTGTGCAACTATCCGCTCACAAAAGATTACATAAAGAACGACCCTTCAAATGTGATCAATGTGATAAGGCCTATCCCCGTCAAGTAGAACTTGTTATACATATGCGCAGCCATACAGGAGAACAGCCCTATGCCTGTCATTTATGTGACAAACGTTTCGCCATTAAGGTTAGACTAACTTATCACTTGCAAAAACATCAGGGTATTACGCATGCTTGCAGCTATTGTTCGGCGGTTTATGATAATCGAAATAAGCTTAAAGCTCATCTATTCAAACATACAGGGATGCCTTATAAGTGTGAATACTGCCCGGAACTGGGTTTTGATAGGAGAATAAGGTAAGTATGTGTAAGAAGGAATTGTTATGAATAATTATATTGAAAAGAAATTTCTATTAAAGGTTTGCTAATCATATGATACGAGTCCATCAGAAGTTTCTTACCCATGAAGAATTAGCAGACATTTTTGCTAAAAATACGGGAAAAACTGTGCACTTTAAGAATCCAGTAAGCTGAGGGGGCAGTTTTCTGTAATAAAGTTTGGTTACAAAAAACAAAATTAATAGTTACAAAACAAATTAAATTGTACTGATAAATTTCGATAAATTTTATATTTTTGAAAATGTTATATTAATTTTAAAATAACTCATAAAAAATTCTTTTTAAAGAATATATAATATATAAAGAAAATTTTCAATACATTTTGTGATTTTAGAAAATGCCAAAAAATGTTCTATTTTTTCAAATTTTGACAAATTTTCTATTTATAAAAAAAAGACTTTATACATAAACAAATCTTTTTTATAAATAATTTTTTTTTAATTGAAATTTTTTTAAAATATACCCTTTTTGTAGAAAATATTCTAAAAATTTTTCATAAAAACAAATACATAAAATATTAAAATTAAATTTATATTTTTTAACATTCAACAAAACACAATTCTACATAATTTTCTATCTGAGCGACATCTATATGTCAAAACATTTACTCGTGTTATCATTCTACCCGTACAATGTCTAACAACAGGAAAAAGAAGAAGCAGCATTGCACATATTTTGAGAAATTTTGTTTTGAAAGTGACACGAAGACAATTATTATTTTGTGTTTTATAAAATTGCTGAGAAATTTAAAAGAAAAATGTCCGCAATTGAACAATTACAAGCAAAAATTGCTGAATTAAAACAAGAGCTAGAACAGCAGCGTCATGAAAGTCAGGCAGCTAGACAACGCATTGAAAAAATGTCTGCAGAAGTTGTAGACTCAAATCCCTACAGTCGCCTAATGGCCCTACAGCGTATGGGAATTGTTAAGGAATATGAACGTATACGTGACAAGGCGGTGGCTGTAGTAGGTGTTGGAGGTGTGGGCAGTGTGACCGCCGATATGTTGACACGTTGTGGTATAGGCAAATTGATTTTGTTTGACTACGACAAAGTTGAGTTGGCCAATATGAATCGTTTGTTCTTTACACCCGATCAAGCGGGTCTGTCGAAGGTAGAAGCAGCCGCGAAAACATTAACATTCATCAATCCCGATGTAACGATAGAAACACATAATTATAATATTACCACTGTGGAATCATTTGATAAATTTTTGGATACCATTGCGCATGGTGGTCTGCAAAAGGGACAACCTGTCGATTTGGTTTTAAGTTGTGTAGATAATTTTGAGGCTCGTATGGCGATAAATACAGCATGTAATGAATTGGCTTTAAATTGGTTTGAATCCGGTGTTTCCGAAAATGCAGTATCGGGACATATACAATTTATCAGACCAGGAGAGACAGCCTGTTTTGCCTGTGCTCCCCCTCTGGTGGTGGCGGAGAATATCGATGAACGTACCTTAAAGAGAGAAGGTGTATGTGCGGCTTCTTTACCCACCACCATGGGAATTACGGCTGGCATGTTGGTGCAAAATACTTTAAAATATCTTCTAAATTTTGGTGAAGTGTCCGATTATTTAGGCTACAATGCCATGAATGATTTCTTCCCTAAAATGACTCTAAAACCCAATACACAATGTGATGATCGCCATTGCCAGGCTAGACAAAAAGAATTTCAAGCTAAACCTAAAGCCGCTGTTGTGGAGGAACAAGTAGAAGATGAACAACCTTTACATGATGATAATGAATGGGGTATTGAGTTGGTGGATGATTCGCAGCCTCAAGAAGCAGCTGTAAAATCGGACGATGCATCTGTTAGTACAGGTTTGCGTTTGGCTTATGAAGCTCCCGATAAGGAAGTGACCAGTGATTCAAATACCGTTTCCGCAGCTGCCGATGTGAACTTAGATGATTTAATGGCTCAAATGAAATCCATGTGAGAGTGTGTCATACGTACAAACAGTTTGTTATTCCAATTTGTGTTTATTTTTTATTGCAATTTGAAATTTTTTTATTCCATATTGTAAAGTTTTTTTTTGTTTTGTATTTATTTTTGTGCAATTATAAGTATTTTTGTGGCTTTTTAAAAAAATTAAAATAAAAATAAAATTAAAAACATTAAAATAAAAATATATCAATATGAATTTTTTAAAGAAATATTTAAGAAAATTTGATTAAAACCTAAAAACTTAATTCCATCTAAATTCCATGTATGTTTTAGCTTATTTACTTTAATTTAATATAAATTATTTACATTTAAACAATTTTGTAATAATTTTTTTTCATTAAATCTACATCCTTTGCAAATATTTTTAAATACGACTTTTAAATTCAATTTTACTGTTAGATTTCCTCTGACAGGTCTTCTCATCTCAATAACATCCTCAAATACAACTCTGTTTCTTATAAGATTTGCCATCTCTAATATTTAGTTAATTGTCAATTGTCAAATAGTTAAAACGCGACTGGGAGGACGCTCCGAACTTTCATTGAAAAATTTGGTAAACAAGAAGTGTAGTGTTATAAAAATATGTTAAAAATAAAGCTTAATTTCTAAATAATATCTATATTGTGAAAGAATGTGAAATTTTAATAGTTAAATAGTGAAAAACTTCGTCACAACTAACTAACGGGACTTTGTGTTAATTGTATGTGTGTGTGTCCTGTCATTTTCTTAATGTTATGTTAGCGATGTGTTTTTGTACACACTGTCTTATCTTTTCAAAAGTCGCTAGAAAAGGGTAATAGTGTTCACAGAAATTTAAAATTGATAACAAAGTGCTAAATATAATCGAAAGGAACTAAGTGTCGGTAAATGTGTTATTAGAAAACGGAAATTAGTGAAAGTACAACTTTTCTGAGTTGAATTTTGAAAATGTCGGTAAATTGATAATTAGGATATGGATATAAGCATTAGTAGCTGTATTACTGTATAATTTGATTCACACTAATGAAACTTAAAGCGCTGTTTTAATGGTAAGTCTTTTTTGTTATTTCTTTACATACTTTAATTATCATAACATTATGCTTTTACAATCATCATCATATTTATTGAAGAATAGAGTTTGTTCTGAAGTTTATATTTAAATAAAATTTTATTGTTTTACTTTCTGGAGCATTTTTGGACAACCAAATGGATACTATGGTCTAGTATATCGAGTAGAACACGTTAGTTTTATGCAATTTTTATCATGATAATGAACTAAAACATTTGCCAATGTTGATGTAGGAGCAGTTATCGGGTAATAGGATTCAGTTTTGTTAATTACCCATCGAAATCTTTAGAGAAGCTGTTAGGAGTTTTGAAACGCAATGTCCCAAATAAAAATATAAGTCTTTGTATACATTGCAAAATAAATATTGCTTAGGTTTCGAAAAATATTATATTCCGCTTATTCAGAAAAAAAATTTATTTTATAAACGGTTTATAAAATAGATTTTGCATGGAAATTTTGTTTTATAAACCATTGATAATAGAGATAATAGAGTGTAAATAAAAATAAATCGAAATTTGTCCAAGATTAGTATCGACTATTATAGAGTAATAGAGACTAGAAGTTACCAGTAATAGTTTTCTCCACTTTAGGAGTCCTCGATAATTGAAGTTGATAATAGTGGATAAAAATCAAAAAATAAAACTATTTATCGGTTTTAGTCTTAACTAAACATACAGAGCTGTAAATAAATCAATCATTTTTGATTTTAATTCGAATAGGTCAAGTTTGGAATTAACTTCTTTGACAATTAATAAATTCTTTTGGCAACTCATTTTTGATTTCATTCATTTGAATAGCAATTCCTAATTTATTTGAATTAATCAATTCAATTTAAATTAATTTTAGATGAATTGCAATTTATTTCACAAATTGGAAACAAATAAAAATTCATGTCAATTGAAATTCATTTTTACATATAATTCAATTCTTCCTTTATGTTAAAGAATTAATTGTAAATTTACTAATTCAATTCATCAATATTTTGCAAATTAATTAAAAAATAAATGATTTATTTGAAATGATGTAAAATCTTAAAGTTTTGTTATCGTTATTTCTAATGTTAAAGTAATATGTTTGTTTAATTAGCTATCACTACTTTCTCAATTTTTTCATTAGCGTAAATAAATTGTTACAAAAAAATGTCAATGATGAAAGTTTTAACAAATTTTAAGCTTTTGCAAATTGCCTCTACTATTAATACGTTATTGACATCTTCTAACATTTTTTACTACACTGAAAATAATCCATGCTCAACTTTACGAAAAAAATTTCGTAACTTCTATTATTATTTAATAAAACCCTTTTCCATTTTTACGAAAGTACGAAAACTTTTCGTAATATTTTTTTCTTAAATTTTAGCGAAATTAAACATAATGATATTAATTATATTATGATTAAATAAAAATACAACATTTTTATAAAATTTAATAAAAAGTTTAATATTATTCTAGAATTATTTTCACAAAAAAAATTTAAAATTCGTGTGGAGAATAATTTTGAACTAAAATTATTTTAAAATTAGCAAAAATGTTTGAATAAATTAATATTTCGTAAATTTTACCATATTTATTCAAAATTCGTACAATTTCGTATATATTACGAAAGAATTTCATGGTGCGAAACAACGAACAATTTGTACAATGTACGACATTTTTCGTATATATTAGGCATGGATTTTTTTGAGTATACGATTGCAATGACTTTGTCCTGATTCCGATTTTAGAAATTCGACATTTTGTTTTAGTGCCAAAACCCATTATTACAACTTGCCAATAACTATAGTTAGGATTCTATAATGCCGATAATTCATTTCGGCTGGCTTTAAATAAAATACAATAATAACTAGAAACAAGTTATATGCTTTATAAAATTCTAACTTTAATTATTGGCATATTGTAATATTGGGCCTAAGAGTCATCAATAGGAGCAACATAATTTCTATTTCAATTACAACATGAGTTTTTCTTTATTTTGACATTTAGGCACTAATATACATAGTTACACAAATATTTATAAAACTTAAAATAAAACAATGAATTTTCTGTTATGTTTCCCCCAAATAAATCAATCCTTAAATAAATGCATAAACATAAAACTATAAAAGAAATATTGAAATATGTTACATTTAATAAAATATTACAAAATTAAGTAGAAAAAATACATAAAATATAATAATGATAAAATCTTGAAATTGTTTTGAAATACAGAAGAAAAAAAATGATTAAACAGTGGAACTAGATGAAGTAGTATTAGACAAATTGGTGGTGTTAGGTCGTCGAGGCTGTAAACGAATACGAAAGCCTTCTTCACGTTTTAAAATAATATCGGCCTGTAATTTGAAATCTTCTTCAGTCATATCCGAATAGACACGATAGTTGCGTAAAATGGTGGATAAAAGTATTTTTAATTTCAACATGGCATATTTACGACCTGTAAATTTAAGATAATTAATTTAATTATTTCTTTTATATTCATTTCGACATTACTTACCCACACAACTTCTGGGTCCAGCTGAAAATGGTACAAAAGCATAATAATGACGATTGGCTTGACGTTCGGGTAAAAAGTTATCGGGATTAAAAACATTGGGATTTTCATAGACCAAAGGATTGCGATGCAATTTTATAGTGGCCACTGTTATGGTGGCTCCCTTAGGTATAACATAATTATTTGATACCAATTTCAAATCCTCCTGCAATTCTCGTGCTATAAGCGGTACTGGTGGATACATTCTTAAGGTTTCCATTAAACATCTTTCTAAATATTTCATTTCTAGAGTATCTTGGAACGTACAAGATCTATCAGAACCCTGAAATATTTCATCCAATTCAGCTATAACTCTATCTTGTATATGCTGATGTATACCCATAAGCGATAAGAAAAATGACGAGCCAGCTGCTGTGGTATCATGACCTTCAAACATAATGGTATCAACTTGTTCTTTGATTTCGGTATCAGTTATGGCGGCACCATTTTGAGCACTTTCCAATAGTAAATCTAAAAATGCCAATCTTTTCTTTTCGCCCACATCATTGTCTTCCACATCCAAGTCATCTTTTAAACCCTCAGCTTGGCCAAATGATAAGCCCTCCACAGAAGTTACTTTTTCGTTTTTACCATTAACACCATTGGATTTCAGACTTTCCGTTATTAATTCACCATCTTTAGTCCATTCGTATTGAGCGAGGGATCCTCTGGTACCTTTCGTAAAGGCTTCTTTTTTATTCTTAATTACTTTTTTCGTAAGACCATGTATAATATTTAATAGTTTTCCTTGATCCTGATAGTATCTGGTAAGTGTAAAGAGGAATTCACTTCTCAAGAAGAGACTTCGATGTCTCATATGTAGAATATCGCACATTTTCATTACGGCCAAGGCGTATTCATAGCCAGATTTGTCTTGCGTTTTTCGCGAAACTCCCATGGCAGTTTCTGAAAAAAGCGTAAGGAAACCATATTAAAAAGTGCCTAAATAATTATTAGCAAATATAAAGTAATTAGCCAGGAATACTTTCTAAATATCAAAGTACAATTTAGTTAAATTTTGTAATAACTAAATTTCGACAATGTTTCTATAACACGCAAGATAAAAGTCCATTTCTCTACCTTTAGTCTAGTGTAAATGAACTGTACAAAATTGTTTATAATTAAATTTTGAAAGTTTACACATTTTCCATGTTTTCCAAAACTTAGGAAACTATTCATGTGTGTTTCTTGACTAATGATTGGCAATCCGTTGTTGTGTTTTTTCTCTCTTCATTTTCCTTAATATACAATTGATAAGTTTCTTCAACTTAAAACTTGCATCACAGTGACACGTAATAAATGGAATGAATATGATGTCTATATACTTTGTTTTGCATTTGAATGGAAATTTATTATACATATTTTTGGTTTTGTAAAGATGCAGGCCAGACCGGCTAATGTTCGTATAATAAATTAAATTTTGTTAAAGTAAAGGAGTAACGTAATAATTAATATATGAAATACACATATTCAAATATAGTGGTGATCTTTTATAACGCTTATTATATGAGGATATAAAAAGCAGCGATTAAAATTTATTAATTTCATAGAAATTTTTCTTACTTTCATTTTAGAACATAGTAGTCGACTAACGGCCACAAAGTTAAACGATTTTGCCAGGTCTGCACCTGCATTCTTTCAAAAACAATGAATGATCAATTATGATCGGTCTAATTTAACTTCACAACTATTTTGTTAGAAAAAAATGTATAAATGAGAAAGAATTAACTTTCATAGAAACTGCAAAATAAAGCGTTTTAAGAAATGGATGTACTTCTTTTCTTTCTTGGAAGTTGTCAAATGATTGATGTAGGTATAGAAATCCAAAAATTAACAATTCAATTACTCCAACGCTGTCTCTTTCTGTTTAAGATTCTAGATTTTGCATTGAAAGCTGCAAACTATAAGTATCTCAATACTAAAGGTTTACGAATGAAATATCTGCTAACAACGGCAAAGAGAATATATTTTTTACTACAGATGAGAATTTAGCTCAATGAAACTAATTAGAATCTTTTCGTATGTTTGTAATTTCATGGACTTATAATTCCGACGTATTAGATTAGCAGGACTTGGTCCAGACAGAAAAGTCTAAAACAACTAAAATGCATTAACATAGCTTAAAATCCATTCTTCTAGCCCAGATCTGAATCATTTCTGAATTATGAAACCATTAAGCTTGCCGTTATCTAGATATTGATCATGTCATTGTCAGATTTTGCCAATGAAAGAGTCCCCAACTAAATGATCAATAATCTAATCAAGAACCGTAAAACAAGCTTTAAAACTAATGTCTAGACAGCATTAGATTCTCTTTTCTTACTTGATAATAACAAATTTTCCGAAAACTAGAATGTTGTAAATTTTTGTACGATTCTTTAGAGAATTGCTTGTCTGGCTTGTTAGCAATGTTAAAGAATTAACATCCCTTTTAACTAAATCTGTGCCATTTATGTGTGTGTGAAGTTAAATTCGAATTTAACTAGCAAAGACACAAACCAGATTTGTTAACAGTGCTCATTTTGCAGCTAACAGAGCGCTGTTAATCAGTTAACAGAATATTATAATTGAATTAGAAGATCGAAAACTGACCATTTTGGAAGCAGGATGAAGGTTCCACACATCCAACTATATGGAAATGGTGGTCCAAAGGCTACTTAACGGAACTGTGCGTGAAATATATCTGTATTCATAGTAAACATACTTAAACATTGAACTTTGTTTACCAATATTCTGGACAGGATTACTGGAACTGAGTGAAAGTTACACATGTCCCAGTATATGTAAATGGTAGTCCTAGGGATATGTCATGGATCCGCATTAGTGGAATATCTTAAATAATCTTGGATTGCCTTATTTAATTAACATTTTTTTGAAAAATTCTTTAGAGGATTAGTGGCACTGGGTGGAAGTTACACATATCTCACTATATGGAAATTTTAGTAAAAGGGGTACCTAATGGAACTATGTAAGTTAGATATCTGAAATAATTGTGGGACTCCCACAGAATAAAATTTAGTTTCCTTTAAAAAATAGTACATTTTTTGAAAATTTCTGGAGAGGATTAATGGAACTGAGTGGAAGTTACATATATCCCACTATATGGAAATGTTAGTCTAAGAAGTACCTCATGGAATTATTAAGGTCAAATATCTGAAATAATCGTGGGTCTCCCACAGAATAAAATTTTATTTTGTCTAAAAAATACTACATATTTGGATATTTCTGGAGAGGATTAATGGAACTGAGTGGAAGTTACATATATCCCACTATATGGAAAATTTTGTTTAAGGGATACCTTATGGAACTATGTAGGTAAAATATCTCAAATAATCGTGGGACTCCCACAGAATAAAATTTAGTTTTCTTTAAAAAATAGTACTTTTTTGAAAATTTCTGGTGAGGATTAATGGAACTGAGTGAAAGTTACATATATCCCACTATAAGGAAATGTTAGTCTAAGAAGTACCTAATGGAATTATTTAGGTCAAATATCTGAAAAAATCGTGGGACTCTCACAGAATAAAATTTAATTTTCTTTAAAAAATAGTACATTTTTTGAAAATTTCTGGAGAGGATTAATGGAACTGAGTGGAAGTTACATATATCCCACTATATGGAAATGTTAGTCTAAGAAGTACCTAATGGAATTATTTAGGTCAAATATCTGAAATAATCGTGGGACTTCCACAGAATAAAATTTAGTTTTCTTTAAAAAATAGTACTTTTTTGAAAAATTCTGGTGAGGATTAATGGAACTCAGTGAAAGTTACATATATCCCACTATAAGGAAATGTTAGTCTAAGAAGTACCTAATGGAATTATTTAGGTCAAATATCTGAAAAAATCGTGGGACTCTCACAGAATAAAATTTAGTTTTCTTTAAAAAATAGTACTTTTTTTGAAAATTTCTGGAGAGGATTAATGGAACTGAGTGGAAGTTACATATATCCCACTATATGTAAATTTTAGTCTAAGAGGTACCTAATGGAACTGTATAGGTTAAATATCTGAAATAATCGTGGGTCTCCCACAGAATAAAATTTTATTTTGTCTAAAAAATACTGCATTTTTGGATATTTCAGGAGAGGATTAATGGAACTGAGTGGAAGTTACATATATCCCACTATATGGAAAATTTAGTTTAAGGGATACCTTATGGAACTATCTAGGTAAAATATCTCAAATAATCGTGGGACTCCCACAGAATAAAATTTAGTTTTCTTTTAAAAAATAGTACATTTTGTGAAAATTTCTGGAGAGGATAAATGGAACTGAGTGGAAGTTACATATATCCCACTATATGTAAATTTTAGTCTAAGAGGTACCTAATGGAACTATATAGGTTAAATATCTAAAATAATCGTGGGACTCCCACAGAATAAAACTTAGTTTTCTTTAAAAAATAGTACATTTTTTGAAAATTTCTGGAGAGGATTAATGGAACTGAGTGGAAGTTACATATATCCCACTATATGTAAATTTTAGTCTAAGAGGTACCTAATGGAACTGTATAGGTTAAATATCTGAAATAATCGTGGGTCTCCCACAGAATAAAATTTTATTTTGTCTAAAAAATACTACATTTTTGGATATTTCTGGAGAGGATTAATGGAACTGAGTGGAAGTTACATATATCCCACTATAAGGAAATGTTAGTCTAAGAAGTACCTAATGGAATTATTTAGGTCAAATATCTGAAATAATCGTGGGACTCCCACAGAATAAAATTTAGTTTTCTTTAAAAAATAGTACATTTTTTGAAAATTTCTGGAGAGGATTAATGGAACTGAGTGGAAGTTACATATATCCCACTATATGGAAATGTTAGTCTAAGAAGTACCTAATGGAATTATTTAGGTCAAATATCTGAAATAATCGTGGGAGTCCCACAGAATAAAAATACTACATTTTTGGATATTTCTGGAGAGGATTAATGGAACTGAGTGGAAGTTACATATATCCCACTATAAGCAAATTTTAGTCTAAGAAGAACGTAATGGAACTACATATGTTAAATATCTCAAATAATCGTGGGACTCCCACAGAATAAAATTTAGTTTTCTTTAAAAAATAGTACATTTTTTGAAAATTTCTTTAGAGGATTAGTGGAACTGAGTGGAAGTTACATATATCTCACTATATGGACGTTTTAGTTTAAGGTGTACCTAATGGAACTATGTAAGTTAGATATCTGAAATAATCGTGGGACTCCCACAGAATAAAATTTAGTTTTCTTAAAAAAATAGTACATTTTTTGAAAATTTCTGGAGAGGATTAATGAAACTGAGTGGACGTTACATATATCCCACTATATGGAAATGTTAGTCTAAGAAGTACTAATGGAATTATTTAGGTCAAATATCTGAAATAATCGTGGGACTCCCATAGAATGAAATTTAATTTTGTTTGAAAAATAGTACATTTTTTTTGAATATTTCTGGAGAGGATTAATGGAACTGAGTGGAAGTTACATATATCCCACTATATGGAAATGTTAGTCTAAGAAGTACCTAATGGAATTATTTAGGTCAAATATCTGAAATAATCGTGGGACTCCCACAGAAATAAAATTTAGTTTTCTTTAAAAAATAGTACTTTTTTGAAAATTTCTGGTGAGGATTAATGGAACTATATGTAAATTTTAGTATCCCTTAACTAAATCCCTTAAACTAATTTTCCATATAGTGGGATATATGTAACTTCCACTCAGTTCCATTAATCCTCTCCAGAAATGTACTATTATTCAGACAAAATCAAATTTTTGTCTGTGGGAGTCCCACGATTATTTCAGATATTTGACCCAAATAATTCCATTAGGTACTTCTTAGACTAACATTTCCATATAGTAGGAATATTGTAACTTCCACTCAGTTCCATTAATCCTCTCCAGAAATATTCAAAAAAATGTACTATTTTTCAAACAAAATCAAATTTCATCTGTGGGAGTCCGACGATTATTTCAGATATTTTACCTACATAGTTCCATAAGGTATCCCTTAAGTTAAAATTTCCATATAGTGGGATATATGTAACTTCCACTCAGTTCCATTTATCCTCTCCAGAAATTTTCAAAAAATTTACTATTTTTTAAAGAAAACTAAATTTTATTCTGTGGGAGTCCCACGATTATTTCAGATATTTTACCTACATAGTTCCATAAGGTACCTCTTAGACTAAAATTTACATATAGTGGGATATATGTATCTTCCACTCAGTTCCATTAATTCTCTCCAGAAATTTTCAAAAAATGTACTATTTTTTAAAAGAAAACTAAATTTTATTCTGTGGGAGTCCCACGATTATTTCAGATATTTGACCTAAATAATTCCATTAGGTACATCTTAGACTAACATTTCCTTATAGTGGGATATATGTAACTTCCACTCAGTTCCATTAATCCTCTCCAGAAATTTTCACAAAATGTACTATTTTTTAAAGAAAACTAAATTTTATTCTGTGGGAGTCCCACGATTATTTCAGATATTTAACATATATAGTTCCATTACATTCTTCTTAGACTAAAATTTGCATATAGTGGGATATATGTAACTTCCACTCAGTTCCATTAATCCTCTCCAGAAATATCCAAAAATGTAGTATTTTATAAAGAAAACTAAATTTTATTCTGTGGGAGTCCCACGATTATTTTAGATATTTGACCTAAATAATTCCATTAGGTACTTCTTAGACTAACATTTCCATATAGTGGGATATATGTAACTTCCACTCAGTTCCATTAATCCTCTCCAGAAATTTTCAAAAAATGTACTATTTTTTAAAGAAAACTAAATTTTATTCTGTGGGAGTCCGACGATTATTTCAGATATTTTACCTACATAGTTCCATAAGGTATCCCTTAAGTTAAAATTTCCATATAGTGGGATATATGTAACTTCCACTCAGTTCCATTTATCCTCTCCAGAAATTTTCAAAAAATTTACTATTTTTTAAAGAAAACTAAATTTTATTCTGTGGGAGTCCCACGATTATTTCAGATATTTTACCTACATAGTTCCATAAGGTACCTCTTAGACTAAAATTTACATATAGTGGGATATATGTAACTTCCACTCAGTTCCATTAATTCTCTCCAGAAATTTTCACAAAATGTACTATTTTTTAAAGAAAACTAAATTTTATTCTGTGGGAGTCCCACGATTATTTCAGATATTTAACATATATAGTTCCATTACATTCTTCTTAGGCTAAAATTTGCATATAGTGGGATATATGTAACTTCCACTCAGTTCCATTAATCCTCTCCAGAAATATCCAAAAATGTAGTATTTTATAAAGAAAACTAAATTTTATTCTGTGGGAGTCCCACGATTATTTTAGATATTTGACCTAAATAATTCCATTAGGTACTTCTTAGACTAACTTTTCCATATAGTGGGATATATGTAACTTCCACTCAGTTCCATTAATCCTCTCCAGAAATTTTCAAAAAATGTACTATTTTTTAAAGAAAACTAAATTTTATTCTGTGGGAGTCCCACGATTATTTCAGATATTTGACCTAAATAATTCCATTAGGTACTTCTTAGACTAACATTTCCTTATAATGGGTATATGTAACTTCCACTCAGTTCCATTAATCCTCTCCAGAAATTTTCAAAAAAAGTACTATTTTTTAAAGAAAACTAAATTTTATTCTGTGGGAGTCCCACGATTATTTCAGATATTTAACATATATAGTTCCATTACATTCTTCTTAGACTAAAATTTGCATATAGTGGGATATATGTAACTTCCACTCAGTTCCATTAATCCTCTCCAGAAATATCCAAAAATGTAGTATTTTATAAAGAAAACTAAATTTTATTCTGTGGGAGTCCCACGATTATTTTAGATATTTGACCTAAATAATTCCATTAGGTACTTCTTAGACTAACATTTCCATATAGTGGGATATATGTAACTTCCACTCAGTTCCATTAATCCTCTCCAGAAATTTTCAAAAAATGTACTATTTTTTAAAGAAAACTAAATTTTATTCTGTGAGAGTCCCACGATTATTTCAGATATTTGACCTAAATAATTCCATTAGGTACTTCTTAGACTAACATTTCCTTATAGTGGGATATATGTAACTTCCACTCAGTTCCATTAATCCTCACCAGAAATTTTCAAAAAATGTACTATTTTTTAATGAAAACTAAATTTTATTCTGTGGGAGTCCCACGATTATTTCAGATATTTAACCTATATAGTTCCATTAGGTACCTCTTAGACTAAAATTTACATATAGTGGGATATATGTAACTTCCACTCAGTTCCATTTATCCTCTCCAGAAATTTTCACAAAATGTACTATTTTTGAAAAGAAAACTAAATTTTATTCTGTGGGAGTCCCACGATTATTTGAGATATTTTACCTACATAGTTCCATAAGGTATCCCTTAAACTAAATTTTCCATATAGTGGGATATATGTAACTTCCACTCAGTTCCATTAATCCTCTCCAGAAATATCCAAAAATGTAGTATTTTTTAGACAAAATAAAATTTTATTCTGTGGGAGACCCACGATTATTTCAGATATTTGACCTAAATAATTCCATTAGGTACTTCTTAGACTAACATTTCCATACAGTGGGATATATGTAACTTCCACTCAGTTCCATTAATCCTCTCCAGAAATTTTCAAAAAATGTACTATTTTTTAAAGAAAACTAAATTTTATTCTGTGGGAGTCCCACAATTATTTAAGATATCTTACTTACATTGTTCCATTAGGTACCCCTTTTACTAAAATTTCCATATAGTGAGATATGTGTAACTTCCACCCAGTTCCACTAATCCTCTAAAGAATTTTTCAAAAAAATGTTAATTAAATAAGGCAATCCAAGATTATTTAAGATATTCCACTAATGCGGATCCATGACATATCCCTAGGACTACCATTTACATATACTGGGACATGTGTAACTTTTACTCAGTTCCAGTAATCCTGTCCAGAATATTGGTAAACAAAGTTTAATGTTTAAGTATGTTTACTATGAATACAGATATATTTCACGCACAGTTCCATTAAGTAGCCTTTGGACCACCATTTCCATATAGTTGGATGTGTGGAACCTTCATTCTGCTTCCAAAATGGTCAGTTTTCGATCTTCTAATTCAATTATAATATTCTGTTAACTGATTAACAGCGCTCTGTTAGCTGCAAAATGAGCACTGTTAACAAATCTGGTTTGTGTCTTTGCTAGTTAAATTCGAATTTAACTTCACACACACGCCATTTATTCACAATTGATAAACCAGATACTTGCTAGTAACTACCGATCCTGCGATAGACATTAGTCATGTCAGTGATTTACTAAAAGTACTAGCAATTAATTAACCATATTAACATTAAAAAAATCTTGAAACATGTGTTTAGCGGCAGGGACCTCATTAGATATCCTACAAATGTTAAAACGGAATTAGATCCTTGTTTCATTATTTAAATTTTAATATATAGGACCAATGTTATTGTACGTTACAAACATCAGCACAAAACCTAAAGTGGTGTAGGGTATATTGAACAAGTTACCAATCAAGCTGGCTAAAACTACAAACTGTGCTGCCAACCATTTTTTACATAAAGGTATTATTAACCCATTTTCTATTAACCCACACTATTGGTTGCAGTTGCTTAAAAAATAATTAATGTTTTATTAGTATTCATATTTCTATACTTTCTGTAACCGTATATCTCTATAACCCACAACTTGCACTACTTCTTCAGTGGTTACATTGACCTCACCATAATATTTTTTCCAAACTTCCTTTAAATAAATAGTTTGCTATAAAACCATATTGCTAGTAACAATATAAACAAAAACTGAAAGAAAACAAATATCCATTTATATTGCATAACACAGTATTTCTTTATTTAACTTTAATGTCCAACCAACAACACTAACAAATCGCAAAACTTTTCATTTCTTTGGCCTACATAGTGTTTGTAGTGGCTCCTCTACAAATATTCATTTAACCATCTAACCAAGAAACCTGATTGTAAACCATGAACATGTGTCAGTAACGTGCGAATTCAATCTAAAGAAAAAAAAAAACAAATAAAAAAACTTGTTATCATGACGTAGATCCTCCATGGCGAAAAAAAGAGTCAAGCTCCAATGAGTTATGTCAAATAGAAAATCAAATACAAAAGAAACCAACAACAAAAACCAATAGAAAATAGTGAAAAAGAAAGAAATTAATAGTTTAGCTGAATTTTCGTAAAACAAGCAGCACAATTTACAAATAAAATATTTTCAAATTATGCAATTGTAGTTAGTAGCTAATGTTACTTACTGTAGTTGTATGGCAGGATTTCCTAATAGTTTTTTTCTGTTTAAATGGGTGGCATAATTAATAAAGAAATTACACTGTGAATTTGCAAAACCCATTCAAAACATTACGAAATTTGTTTCCTTTCTCTTGATATAATTATTTTGGACAAATTGTAAGATTGTCACTTTTTATTAATTACATCCTTAAAATTGATATTTTATTAAAAATTAACTCCGTAGCGGGATGAATATTTATTATGAAGTTAATTTTAGATGAAGTAAGTCTGATTCACTTGAACACCTGCCATGTCGGCTTTTTTCAAGAAGGTACTTTTACAACCAGTGGGCTTTTAAGCGACTCACCATCACCCGGTTATGTTTCTTACACAAAGTTGGAATTTAATTCCGCTAGTAAATTTGCTATCTCAAATTACTGTAGGTTACAGGAAACTTAACTATTCGACGAATCACCATCGCCCGGTTATGTTTCATACACACAGGTGGAATTTAATTCCGCCAGTATATTTACAATCTCAAGTCACTGCAGTCCTGTTACTTAACTTCCGAGATGCAAAATTTCACTTTCCTCTAAAATCATCCTGATGGAATGGTCTCTCTTGATCCGGCAACAACATGTAATCTGTAGACCGAAATACGAATTCAAAGACAAGTTTTTAATCACAGATAATACACTGTAGCATGTTTGGTATAAACAGTGCCGTACCCTGACAAGGATTGAAAATTAAATGGTATTTCTTGTAAAAGATACCTAAAATGCATCGCAATTCAACCCAGCAAACTTTTCATTTAATGAATAAACGATCCGACTTGGTAGAATAGAGGTACTATTATTACTTTTTTCCCCAGAATTGTAATTACATCAAGATAGGGGGATTGTTATCAGGGTAACTAACCCCTAAGGGTCTTTAGATGAAATGTGAAGAAGCTCACACTCATTCATGTTTCCAAAATTTTATTTATATGTCTCGATTGGATCAGGTCGCAGCCGTATTCTAAAAGTTGCAAGATCCTAATGATGACCCGAAGGCTTTAGATGAAATATGATGAAAACGAATTTCCACCTTAAGGGAGAAGACATCCATTCAAGTTTCGAGTTTTACGTTACTCGATCGGATCAGGTTGCCTCCATATTGTGAAGAGTGCGAGATTCAAATGGTTTAGTTAAGAAGTTCTTCCCTCAAACACAAATGACTGAATGCGAATTGAGTATGATATGTAATTATTTGGAAATGCTGATGGGATTTAAATACATCTAAACTGTATTTCTGAACAAGTGATGATTATTGTATTTAGAGAATCTTGAATATATGAAGGGTCTATCTTATGTCTGCTAGTCTATGCCAAAAACAAATAGATGGGCTGTATATATATGATACAGTCGTGAATATACAAGCCCTTAAAGCGATTTAATGCAATAAATGTGTGAATATTGGTAGATATCATAATTATAAGGACTCACTTGTCGACTGATTTCGCATTGTATAAATCTTTCGAGAAACAATAGAATACTTGAAAGCTGAAATTGAAAGTGTCATCATGAGATTTAGTAGTTTGGTTTACATAGAAAATTACATGGAATGGAATATTCCTACTGGTGTGGGGTATTATATAATCGGTCATGCGATTTTTTTTTTAACATGTAACATAGAGCTTAGGATGAAAAGAAGGTATGAAAACTACGAAATGCTTCGACGGAATATATTACCCAAATTATAATTTTTACAATTTCGATTAATTTATTGCGAACAGTAGGACAAACAAATTAAAACAATTCCACTTTCTTGTTCTAAAAAATCAGAGGAAAAAAATTTTAGTCCTAATAGGAAATTATGGACTTATAAAAGTTTGAGAATCTCTTCTTTGTTATGCATCTATGAAGAAAGTTGTCTACAATATATAAAGATAATTACTAAAGAAATATTTGCAGTATTTTATTGTTGAACATGGTTGAAATGATTGCAAATTGCATATTAATGATGTAGTATTGCAATTTTTTAATCTACAATATTTCTTTCAGTACAAATGTGCGAATTGCAAGAAAAACTATTATAACATTTGGCAGTTTATCAAAATGATGGAAATACTTTAAAATATAAAATAACGGACAATGTCATTAACATATATTTTTATTGTTATATGTTAATGAAGCACAAATTGTCTGTTAATTAATTATGCAATATATGCAATTAAACAAGATTTTGGAAAATTTTCAAAATATTAGAAAAAAAAGGTGGGACAAATTTGATTTTAAGTGACATAACAAAGAAAATAATTAACATACATTTCTAATGTTTATTGTTAAACATTATAATTCCTATGCAAAATTGTTTATTATCCATCATAATAGAATTATAAGTTTTATTACTCACTTACCTAATAAAATTTCAACCGTTGCCTCACTCATATAATCATGACAATCGAAAGTTTTACCATTTTCTGCCTGCAGTTTACGCACTACATTGCGTGAATTTTCATTGAAAAGATCAATGAAACTTTTCAAAACGTTTAAGTGGAATGTGGGTGCAATCAATTTACGATGTGAACGCCATTTGTGACCTGAAAAAGAAATTGTTAACAATGAAAAGCGTGAATTATTTTATAACATAACAATTAGATTTTGTATTGTTATACAAATAGGAATACAAGTAAAAATTTGCACAAATATAAATTGTTAAATAATTCTATTATATATACATATAATAACAAGTAGTTAGTGATTAATATTCAAATGAGATTTTACTTAAGGAAAAATAAGTCTAAATTGATGTGTAATTCCTGTTAAAGTTAATTTAATTTTTGGCACATTATCTATTTTAATTTGTGACAAGTCAAAACCGTGACTACTTCACACATTTTCACATTTTCATTGTCTTCCTACTAGTGATCATGGTGTCATTAACATCTGGTAACATGATTTGAACATGTTTATTTGCCCCATTCTCCAACACCTACACTGAAAAATATTTATGTTACGCATTTTCTTTTTTCTTTTGTCTTTTTTATTAAAAATGTAATATTTTTTTTAACAAATACAAATTTATGTTTTATATGCAAATGTCACATTAAATAAATGTTTTATTAATTATTCAAAAAAATGGACATAATACGTCTGTGTTTTTAAAAATGACTCATATGATTTGAAACATGTGTGCAGAAAAATATATTTTACACATTTATTTTTATAATTTTGAGAACATTATTTTTTTATTTAAAAATTTGTTCTTTATTTAAGTATAAATTAACTTACCCGTACTAATTAGTAGACCATCTCCTAGCCATGGTTTGAAAAATTTATATTCAGATGCTTTGTCTATATATACTTGACTGCTTAGTAATATTTCAACATCTCTGGGGTCATATATAAATATCACCAATTTCGGACCAATCCACATTTTGGCCACGTGTGGAAACTCAGCACTTTTACGTATAACAGTTTTGAAAACAGCTGAAATTTTGGGAAAATAAAATTAATAAGAGAAATATTTTATTTATAAACAAAGTCTTTTTCGGAAATCGTTCTGGAATTTTTAATTATTGTAAAATTTTTTAACATTTTCTATAATTTGAGAATGTTATGTTTACCTAAAACGAGATTTCTTGAAATAAAAAATTTTGAAATTTTGTTACGAATGTATTTTTGAATTTGATAAATTGTCTTTAAAATATATTTTTTAAAAATTGTTTTTGAAAAGAAACTTCAAAAATGTTCTATAAATGTTACATTTTTAAAACAATTTCATAAAAATATACTTTCCTAATAAAAATTAAATTTTTTAAATATGTTTTCTAAAACTAAAATTTTTTGAAAATGTTCTCTAAAACTGGAATTTATTGATTATTTTGTTTTGGCAAATATAATTAATTGTTTTTTTTGTAAAAGATAATTTGTCAATAACAAAAAAATATATGATTTTTCGAAATCATATTCATTTTTCAAAAATTCAATTCTTGTTTTGTTTGTAAAAATTTATTTTTTTTTGTTTTTGTAAAGAAAATTTGTCAACAATTTTCTGCATAAGTAGAGATTTTGTTTTCTACAATATGTGAACTTTTCTAATTTTTTTTTTGCAAAAAGAGACTTTTTCGAAAATTCTCTTTTTCTAGAGACTTTTTCGAAAATTCTCTTTTTCTAGAGAATTTTTCTAAAATTCTCTATAAAAAGAGAATTTTTAGAAAGTTTTTAAAAACTTTACATTAAAAAAACATATTTTGGAATTTGTCGTAAATTTGCTATAAAAAGAGAACTTTTTGACAATTTTCTACAAAAAAGTAATTTTTAGAAAATTTTCTACAAAAATAGAATTTTTCTAAAATTTTCTGTTTAAAATATAATTTTGAAAAAAATTTTCTACAAAAAGAAAATTTTTCAAAAATAAGAGCATTTTTTAGGAATTTTTTACGAAAAGAGGATTTTTCAAAACTTTGCTAAAACAAGATAATTTTTCGAAAATGTTCTACGAAAAGAGAATTTTTTGAATATTTTCTACAAAAATAGAAATTTTTTAAATTTTCTAAAAAACATAATTTTTTAAAAATTTAAAAAGCATTTTTCAAAAATTTACTACAAAAAGAGAATTTTTCAAAAATTTCCTGACAAAATAGATTTTCTTCAATTATTTTCTACAAAAAGAAAATATATTGATAATTTTCTACGAAAAGAGAATTTTACAAACATTTTCTATATATATATTGAAATATAAATACAATTTGTAGAAGAAACTACTTTAAAAATGTTCTTGAATAAGAAAATTAACTGAAAATTTTCTATTAAAAAAAAAGAATAATTTTAAATTGTCTATTAAACCTTAAATTTTCTTTTGACATAAGTAGGGTTTTTTAAGTTATAAGTACGTAAGAGCCGAAGTTGTTTTTTGGTACTCCGACAGACGTTTTTAATATTTTTAATTTATTTTTAGAAAAAACTGACATTAGGAAATACATATCTTTTGTGATTCTGAGATTTTTAGAAATATTTTAATACAATATTTTAAAACATAAAATAATATTCGCAAGAAAAAATATATATTTTTTTAAATATTTTTTGTAGTTTTTCATTGTTTGAATTAATAATTTTTCGTTAATTTACAATTAATTTATTACACAGTATATATTTGTTTACAAATATTTAAGAAAGAAAACACTGGAAATATTTTTATATTTTTAATATTTCAGTTTTTTATATATAAAATTTATTTTGGAAATTCTTTAAATTGTCACCATTATTTTACTTATTAAATTTCATTGTATTCACATACACGAAGCTGGCCCCAATACATCGAATAAATGACCCACTATTGGTAATCCTTTGGGTCCTGGTAATTTATCGGCCAATTCGTATAAATGTCGTCGAGATAATCGCCAATACAGAAACCACAATAAAATAGTGGGCAATAATAAAAAATAAAAAACACTGCCGGGAGATATTAGATTAGGATCTTTTAGCATTTCTAAAGCCATTTTAAAAACTGTTAATTTTTTTTCGATTACAAAATTTTAAACACTTGTTTTAATTTTTTTCTGAAATTTTTATACAACGATTGATTTTTTCTATTAATTTATTATAACACTTAAATATAATAAAATATAGTTTTTTGTTTGTATTTTTCCACTAGTTAAATGAAAATTTTTTTAATTTTTTCTTTTTTTATATTATTTGTTTTATATAGTCGACCGTTACTTTTCTTAGTTATTTTTTCCGAATTTAATTCACCGTTAAGTTGAAATAGCGCGTCCACAATTAAACTGTGAACGTGCATCCAAATGCAGCTTACTTTTATAGCCTGTGTTTGCTTAACATTTGTCGGTTGTTTAGTCTGTCTACCTGCCCCACAGTTAGTTACTTAGTTAGTTTGTGTCTTAGTCAATGTGTCAGTTAGTTATTTATTTTAGTCCCTGGTATTTATTTTTGTGCAAAAATTCAAGCATTTGTATAGAAACATCACATTTAAGTATCTACTCTACACTACCTCATATTTAGTCAACAATCGGGTTTCAATCGTAGGCTCTTTTAGTTTTTCTTCTTGTGTGTGGATTTTTAGTTTTATTGTATTGTAGTCGATTATGAGTTTATAATAGGGTTTTCAGAAGTATCCCGAAATTTTTACGCAGTGAAATTATTAAGGAAATTATTTTTATGTATTACTACTATATATGGGCATTTCCACCAAAAAGTATATATTTTGTCACATCACGTCACGCACATTGATTGACAATATCTTAGGGCCATACTTTTGGATTGGTATCCTCTTTATGATATGCATAAAGCCATTAGAGCTTTACATAAAAATATAAACATTGAAGCTAAACTATATTAGCATTTCCTATATTACTATATTAGTATTTGACTAAACTATAGTCAAACTATAGACTAAACTATTTTCAGGCTAAAAACTTAGTTATAGTCAGACTATAGGCGAGATAATAAACAAAATAATAGTCAAACTATAGATTAAACTATTAGTTGGTTAGTTAGATTGAAAGGGGCTAAGCCGTAGTCAGATTATAGAATAACTTTAGTAGTAGAATATAGCTATAGTCAACATGACTATAGCTATATTCTATAGACATAAGTATAGTCAGACTATACACTAAACTATAGAAATATTAAAAACTTAACTATAGTCAGACTATACAGAATAATCTGTAGTCAGATTAAATATTAAACTAAAGCCAGTTTATATACTAAATATTATATATTACTAAACTATGGTCAGACTATAGACATAACTGTAGTCAGACTATGGACTTAACTATAGTCAGACAATAAACATAAATATAGTCAGAATAGAGAATAAATTGTAATCAGATTAAAGATTAAACTAAACTGTATACTAAATTATAATCAGACTACAGACTATAAACTAAACTATAGTTAGACTATAGACTAAACTATAAAGCAATTTTCGTTATTTTTTTAATTGGAAGTTTCTACAGCCGTTTTCAAGTTTCTTTATAATTTTGATGGGAAATATGAGTGATCAAAGTTTTTATAATCGAGACTACGAATTGTTTTAAGAGTAAGAATATCAAACTATAGTCCATCTAAATATATGTAGAATATGCTATAATTAAGATTACAGAGTACAGTTTAGAGTGTAGACTAAACTATAGTTTAAACTATAAATAGTTCAATCTATAATCGCGATTATTTTACACAAAACAACATTGATTTTAGCTAAAATTTCCGGGATTGAATGAAATAACAAATATTTTTCTGCAAACCCTAGTTTATACTCGTAATTACGTATATTTTGTAGTGTGTAAGCGGCATAATGCAAATGCATTAATTGTGATTTTAGTACCCTACATATATATAAGTTACTAAGACGATTTAGTCTAGTCCAGTACAGTAATTAGTTCAAAAAACTAAATGTTTTAATTAATATCGTCCTATTTTATTAGAATCAATTGATAATTATATGACATAAATGAACTGAGATTTACCCCAGTATTCATAAAAATTTCAATAGTTTATTTATGATTTATTAAGCTGTTCTTCCATACAAAATTTCTATAGTAAAACATTAATAACTTTATTTAGCGTTTATGAATTTTTGTATGCATTTCAATTATAAACTTTTCTCTATAAACTTTGATTCTTACTTATTTTGTTTTAATCTATTGTGACTTTTTTAAAATGCGAAAATAAGCTCATAATCGTAGTGTGTTTCTCTATTGCTGATCGCCGGCTGTTTTTATTTAATTTCTTTTCTTTTTTAATTTCTTCTTGAGCTAGTCAAAGCTCAGTTTAAATATCTATGATTTATAGGCTTAAGTAATTTTTAATTTCTTGCCTGATAAACATTGAGCATCTGAAGTTGTATCGTACACTCGTAATAAATAGTACTGCTAGAGTAATATTTGGAAAAAATTGAGAGTAATTACAATTTTACTCTGAAAATGTAGACAATATCTCAATATTATGCTGATTGTTTAATTATTTTTATGGAAAATTTTGTGATTTGTTTACTAAGAAGACGACAGAATTAAAAAGTCTATAAAATAATGATAAAAAATTTATTGTTTATTATTACAACTTAGGTCATTAATCTCATTAAAAATGTCTTGTTCTTAAAACAATTGTTAATCTAATTTATAAAAAAAAATAAGAAATCTAAACAATTAAATATTAAAAGAATTAATTGCATTTAAACTTTAAAGTAAAACAAAATAAATTCAGAAATTACTTTTATTTCAAGCTGCTTTGATTACACCCTTTTTTAAAATGGCAATTATATTAATTTCAATTGTTAAACAATAAATTATTTTGCATATTGCGTGTCCATTAGTAGTTCTGATTTTATTCTTGTAAAGAATTTTGTAGTATTTTGCAAAAAAAAAACAGTAATTAAAACAAAGCTTTTAACTATTTGAAAATTAACTTACAATAAGTCTTTTTATTTATGCACATCATTTACAAATTAAAACATAGAATTACTTTATTATAATATTATTAATAATAATTTTAATAGAAAATATTTTATGAAGTTTTTTTCAGCTTTATTGACAAACACGTGCGAAAAAGATTTTAAAAATTTCTTTATGATTTAGTTTTTAAAATTGTTTTCCGCTTGTATTTTTAAATAACGTTTTTTTTTTTAAAGAAATTAATAACTTACAGATACTTAAAATAATTTATATTTATCACTTAAATATGTGTGTAATATTTATATTTTCTTTTTTATAATTAATAAATTGAATATTCCTAATTTTTAATTTATACAATTTTGCCAAAAACAATTTACTATTATAATGGAAGTTAATTTACTTGAAACAATGTTCTTTGGCTTTAGTTTAGACTTTTTTCAACTATATTTTAGTCAATGATCTCGACTAGTGTTTAGTCTATAGTCTCAACTACACAGGAAAAAAACGTTTTAAAAATATACACGTTTGGTACTAAATTGGAAACAAAGTGTTTATAATAATCTTGTCAATAATCTCGACTAGTTTTTAATCTATAGTCCCAACTACACAGACATAAAAAAATTAAAATTATACACGTTTGGTACAAAATTGACAACAAAGTGTTGTCAATGGAAAACACAGTATATTATCAAAAAAAAAAAAAAAAATAATATTAATAATAATAATGTGTCATCAAAGTGACAACGCTATGTTGTCAAACAGAACATTGTGTTTTCGGAATGACAACGATTAATTGTCGAAACAACAACGATGTTTTGCATGTAGCCTCGACTATATTTACCATGTAGCCTCACTGCAATTGTGTAAAATCTTACTAAAGTTTAGTCTATAGTCTTGACTTTGGTTTAGTCAATAGTCGACTACAGTTTAACCAATATCATCGACTATAGTTAAGCATATTGTTATATCAATAAACCCGTTTATAGTTTAGTCAACAGTCCAGTTAAACCTAGGGTCTTCACTGTAGTTCAGTCAATTATTTCGACTATAGTTTAGCCTATAGTTCGACTATTGTTCCGTAAATAGTTTCGACTTTGATTTAGTCAATGGTATTGACTACCCTTTAGTCAATAGTCTCAATAGTCACGTCTGTAGTTTAGTCAAAAAACTTTAGTCAATAGTCTCGACTAATGTTTACTCTATAGTCTTGACAATTGTTTAATCAATAGTCTCGATTATAGTTTATTCACAATAAATCTCGTTTAGACTATATTTTTAAAGACTAAATGAATTATGAATTAGTCAATAGTCCGGACTATGGTTTAGCCTACGGACTCAACTAGTCAATAGTTTCGACTATAGTTTATTCAATTGTCTCGACTATAGTTAAGTCAATGAACTCTTCGATTGTTTCGTCAATAGATTCGACTTAGTTTACTAAATAGTCTTGTCTATAGTTTAGTCTTTACTATAGCAAATGTTTTGTAAAAATTCTCTATAAAAACTTAATTTTGAACAAAAAAAATATAAAATAAGAATTTTTAAAATTTTTTCCATAATATGTTCTTGAATAGTATTTACGACTTAATAATATCAAAACATTTTATTTATTTTTTCACTCGTATTAACTAATTCATTTTTGCTGCCACACATACCTTTAATTACTTTAATTTATTTTGTCATACATGAGACAAATAACATTTAAAGATGAGATGAGTGAGTATACGTAATAATTCTCTTTTTAAAAATTAAAATTAAATTTCTCAAAGAAATTAATTTAAATATTTAGAAGAACAAACGGAAATTACAATTAAGTAGAAACGTGCAAGAAATACTTAGAAAAAATTAAAAAAAATCAGCAAAAACGTTTAACATTGTTTCAAGTCTATATAATGTCTACAATTATAAATTTAAATAAATAAACTTAAGAAATATACAAATTATATTAATGAAAACAAACTTAAATAAAAATTAATTTAAATATAAAATTACTTATACAAAAGGCAGGTTTTTGTAGGCATTTTCAAAAAATACTTAGATTTGTTTTTATATACCATATAAAACATTAAAGTTTAAAAACTATACTTATTGATATTAATTGAATTTTTAAGATTTAACTGATATATTTTTTTTTGGTAATTTTTCTATTTTTTCTTTATTTTTCATTTGAACACTAAATGTGCGTAAATTGTAAATAAAATGTAACTAGCTATTTATGTATTTTTTAATAAGTGACTATGAATGTTTGCTCTTTAAATTTTAATTTATTTTATATTTATCCTAAAATTAATTTAAATATTTCTATAAACTACACCGAAGACTCGTAAATAACAATTTGTAAAACTTTTGGTTTATTGTTTTGAGCTTCTTTAACCTCTTTTAATATGGCATTGGTAATGGCTTCTAAAGCAGCTATATCCGCATTATTTGGATCTTTACGTGACATATTCCACTTTGGCATAGAAACCTTGAAAGAATAACAAAAAAAGTTTTATATAAATAAAAATTCTTGTTAGTGTTGAGTAATGTGTTTTGCTTTTTGGAAATTTAAAAAGGATTATTCGAAGGAACACTTTCTAGGTGTTAGATTAAGTTTTGTTTATTTATAACTTTGAGATTTTACAAACTTTAACTTTTTAGATTAGAAGCACTTTTCGATCTATTGTCTATTAACTAGTATATTAACTAGTCCATTTACTAGTCTAAGCAGTTGGGTAATCTATGCACCAGTAAAATGATTTTTCTAGTTTATGGTCTAACCAATTACCAATTTATATTTCTAGTCTATGTACTACTCTATTGATTGGTGTATGAACTAGTTTATGGACTAGTCTATTCACCAAAAGGTTATCAAATAAACAAAAGATAATAATGTGTTATCAAAGTGACAACGCTATGTTGTCAAACAGAACATTGCGTCGAAATGACAACGATTCATTGTCGAAACCACAACGATGCCAAAATTACAACGGTGGTTGTCAAAAAAATAACTGGGTGATATTTAAATTCTATACACAACCGTTGTCTTAATATCTTTTGACAACGGATTATATCAATGTCGGTACTTTTCTACCAGTTTTTTTCCCTCTATGTATCGGTTAGTCAATAGTCTCGATTAGAGTTCATATCAATAGATTCGACTATATTTAGCATATAGCCTCACTGCAATTAAGCCTTGACTAAAGTTTAATCTTAGTTAAGTTTAGTCCCGACTACAGTTAAACAAAATACTATAGTTAAGCATATAGTATAGTTATTTCAATAGACCCGTCTATAGTTTAATATACAGTCTAGATATAGTTAAACCTAAGATCTTGACTGCAGTTTAGTCAATAGTCTCGACTATTGTTTAGCATATAGTTTCGACTATTGATCCGTTTTGACTTTAATTTAGTCAAATGTATTGACTATCCTTTAGTTAATAGTCTGAATTATAGTTTAGTCAATAATCTCGATTATAGTTCAGCCAATAGTAACGTCTGTAGTTCAGTCAAAAAAACTAGTATATTGTCAAGTCTATGGACTAGTCAATTAATTATTATTTTAAAGAGTCTATGGACTTGTCTACTAACCAGTCTAATAAACAGTCTTGGAACTAGTCTGTAAGCTTTTTAGTCTGTTAACTAGTCTATTGATTATCCTATTGACTAGTATGTGGACTAGATTATTGAATGGCCTTGTGCTGTTATAAGAAATAAGAGCCGTCACGGATCTATAACGATTTTATTCTTGAACCTCAATTTTGGCATCTAGAAAAAATTTGTTTGTTTTGACCATTAGTTTCGTGTAAAATTTTCTGCTTAAAATATATTGGAGATGATATAAAAGTGGCATTTAGGATATGCAAAAGCACAAGAACAAACAGTTCCACGTATCTGCTGCATAACTTAAAGCTATTTTATATAGTAATTTATGACTTTAACCCAAATGAGAAAGTTTTCTTTTTTTTGTAACATAAATAAAATAACTAATAAATTCCTACCGTTAACACTTTTTGTAAAGTTGCATAATCGAGGCCAGTGCCAGCAGTCTCGCCCAAACGTCTCAAAGTTTCCGCCATAGGACCGGAAAGTTCCTTTTGTAAAATAAATAAAAGAAAATAAAAGAAAACTTTATTTAGAAATTATTCATTAATTAAGAAAGAAATCAACACAAAAGAAACCAAAAGGTTTTCTTTTTATACTAAACTAAATGCAAACAAAAGAAAACTATTTAACTTACTTGTAATTTGGCCCAACTAGTGGCATATTGACGTCTTACTAACTCAATTATAGTGGATGTTAAAGCTAAACCAATAAGTATATATAAGGTACATAAAAGCATATAATTTGGTTTTTCTGCACACAAAGAAAAATGTGGAAAAAATGAAAAATCAAATGAGTCACTATAAAAATAAAGTTAAAATATAAAATTTTATAATACTTGGTACTAGATCACCAAAACCAATTGTTGTCATGGTTATAAAACAAAAATAGAAACCATCAAAAAATGTCCAATCATCTTCCCACAGCAGTAAGAGACCCGCACCTATAGCTAAATAAACGCAAAGAAATAATACTGCCGATAAGGCATAGAACCAGGTTTTGCCAATAAAATTTGTAAATTTTGGAGTTTCTGTAAATGTTAATAGAATATAGAATTAAGACTTTATATTTGGCTTAAAAATAAAACTATAGCGCTTTACTTACTGGGCATATGTTTGCCTAGCACTGATACTGCTGTCGCAAATAAACGGCCCCAATCCGCTATTACTGTAAGCGTAAAGGGAATGCCTATTAATGCGAAGCATATACAAAATGCTCTGCCTGCTATCGTCACCGGCACAATATTGCCATAACCAATAGTTGTTAGAACTGTAGATGAAAAGAATACTGCTTGTAATATACTCCATCGTTCGTAGGGTTCGGGAAAATCTTTTTCAGCTTCGATTAATAAACCACCCTCGGCGGCTTCTTGAACTGCCTGGAAATAGTGATAAAAATATTTCATAATTGTTAAATTGTTTGGATTTAATAAAAGTAATTATAGCTATTTTTATCATGACTCCTAGTTTTGGAACACTCCTTAACGCTTAATCTTTTTATAGTTTATACTATAAAATAATTCAATTATTAAGTCTTTCTTCGTTTATTCCCTAATCCTGTAATTAATTGAGTAGCAAATTTAATGATGTTTAAATTATAAATTAAATGCTTTTCTACAGAAACATGACACCACGCACTATTAATCTATTGTCATAGTTAAATATAAAAAAGAACAATACTATAAATTAGTTAAACCATTAAAATTTTATTAACTTTTTCTCCCTTTTATCAAAAAAGTATCCACTAGGTACTTACACGTCTTGGTACCAAAGAAAATTTATTTTTTATGATGCCTCGTAAAAATCATAAATTAAAGAGTTTATTGAATGTAACGAGTGACAGACGTTATAATGTAAAACAGGAGTGGAAAATTTTAATTTTGAAATCGTACTAACTTTTATCAAAGACATTTCGGCATTTTCTTTCGACTAGCTTACTATGAAGTTTACTGGTCTATTGGAAAATAAAATGGTTAGTCTATGGATTAATCTATGTCCAGGAAGACATTATTGTCTTGTCCATGGGCTAGTCTATTGACTTGCCAATGCGTCAGTCTATTGATTAGTCGATTCTATAATCTGTAGTTAGCAAATCTAGTCTATAGGCTAATGTACAAGTATATAATGAATATTCTATTAACAAGTCTATGCACTATTTCTGTGTCTATTGAAACCCCTAACAATAACAATAGTACATAATTTTCCATACCTGATGTAACACGCAAGTTTAAAGTTGTCGAATTAAAATAGAGACTTGTATTTAATACAATTTGTTATTTGGCAAAATAAAAACAGGCACAGACTTAGAAACAGCACACAAGATGGACAGTGATGCTAACTTTAAAAAATGTGTACAAAGCTAGAATGTGTAGAAAGATAACTTTTATTATACTCTTCACCTTCGTGAGAAGAGTATATATAAGTTTGTCATTCCGTTTGTAATTTCTATAATATAATTTTCCGACCCTATAAAGTATATATATTCTGGATCCTTATAGATAGCGGAGTCGATTAAGCCATGTCCGTCTGTCTGTCTGTCTGTTGGAATCAATTTTCGGAAGACTCCAGATATCTTCGAGATCCAAATCTTCAATAATTCTGTCAGACATGCTTTCGAGAAGTTTTCTATTGAAAATCAGCAAAATCGGTCCATAAATAACTGAGATATGGGTAAAAATCTGAGACTACCTCTGAAAATTTACTTAACAAATTATAAGAAAACCTTTAAAACAACAAAAAGGAGATAAAGCAGTAATATGTTGGTAATACAGCTCATATTTGTTTGAGGGTGGTAATACAGTTTGACGGTGATAGTACAGTACATAAAAACTGTTTTTTAAAACATACTTGGTGAAGGGTATATAAGATTCGACACAGCCGAATATAGAAATCTGACTTGTTTTTTAAGTTATTTTATAACTGATCACAGATTTTCATGATTCTTTTTTCTATTATAGAGTTTTTAATGATGTACACCCGATTTTATGTTTATCATATAAACATCGATTTTTTGAGGAAATTAATGAGTGATCATAGATTTTAACTTTTTTCTCAATTGAAGCGTTATTAAGTGATCTGCAGTCTTACCCCCATATTCATAAATGCGTAATAAAGTTATTGATGATTTATTGTAGGAATTTTGTATCGAAATTTTGTAATAAAAATTGTGACAATATTATATGTGACATATTTATATATATTTTTAGTTGTATCGATAGTGACGGACTACAAAGGGAATAAATCATAATATTTCTCTCACACACAAAATTAAAATTTCCCTCCTTTTTTACGGATCATATAAAGATCAATATTTTTTGAAAAATAAAAGTGATCACAGATTTTTGATATTTTTTCAATTATGGAATCTTTTTAATGATTTTAGATTGTTTTCACAGATTTTTTCTTATTATAGTCTAGAGCTGATTTTAGGTTCATTGTTTTTGGATTAAAAATATGAAAGATCACGGACTATGAGTTTAGTTCTCAATTAGAATGTTATTTAAGGACTTACGACCGATTTTAGATTTCTTATTTACAATTCTTATTAAAAACTGTTTTAACAATTAAAAATGATTTAAAATTACCAGTATATCGATGAAATTCTACATAAATAAGTCTTATCCTAAATTAATCTCCTTACTCAATTTTATTACTGGCTTAAAAATGATAGTATAGCTATGAAATTCGATATAAATAAGTTTTGTATGAGCCAAAATCTCTCTTCTAACTTTTGTAAAAATAGGTCCCCTTTAAAAATTTACTTTAACACTTATTACTTTCTCAGAAATGACCGATGAAATTGACATATGTATGAGTCAAAACCTCTTTATCGATTTTTACGATGATCGGTTTATAATTGATCCGAAGATTTTTTTTAACAATAACAAAAGCATCGATTCATAAATTAAATGTTTAGGAAGGAATGATGATGGGTATGTAAGATTCGGCGTGGTCGTATATAATACTTTTGTGTTTTTGAATGATCTACCACCGATTTTAGGTTTTTTTTCAAAATAATTTTTGGTTTTACGGACTTTCACCATTTTTTAATTTGAGCGTTGTATAAAGATTGTTTTGTATAGATTGTATTTTTTTGAAATTTTACCTGTTATATTTAAAAATCAATTATAAATGGTTTAAATATATATCAAATGCAAAAAAAAGTGAAAACCTTTATATTAAATAAAATATTTGTTAAAAAACGCTTAATTGTCATTACTGCTATAAAACCAAAATAAACAGATGAGCTGCCGTACAAATACACGTGCTTGATGTTCGGTTCCAACATAAACACCCCTTTTTAGTTGAAAGCAATAAATTGCGAACTCAAATGAGTCACTTAGAATTTTTGTGTTTTTGCAAAAAATGAGAGATGAAAACCAAAATTGAGTCAACAGATTAAACAGGGCGTTGGTGGTGTAATGGTCAGCATAGTTGCCTTCCAAGCAGTTGATCCGGGTTCGATTCCCGGCCAACGCACACTGTATTTTTTTTTCTTTAATTTTAAAAATTTATTTTTTTAAACTTACCGCTTCATATTTAGCTAATTCAAATTTAAATAATTCATCCAAATTATTTACATCCGTATTATTTAATATCACATGTATAAATCTTTCTCTCTGTGTTTTAACAATAGATTTTAATTCTTGTAAACGTTCCACTTCGGCCGGTCGTTCTAGCTGGCGAAATATCTGTAAAGTTTAAAAAATTTCATAATATTACAAATAAATTAAACAAAACGCTTTGTGATTATAGCAAAAATAATTTAAATTTATCTCTGTTCAATATCATTTTTTTTTTATTCACAAATATTTATCTTTTCTCCCATTTGCAGTGCAATAAGTGTTCTTTAGATTACCACAGATTGTTACGATTGCCTCATTTCTTTTCCATGGAAAATGGGAAAAATAATTTTCAAAATGATTGATTACTTGTTGAATTGCTGTTTGTGTGCCATTGAAAATAAATTCGTTTTACAAATATACAATTTGTTTATTTAATATTAAATGTTTTTGCTCTTGTAGTATTTACTAGTGTAGAGAGTCGAAGGGTTTTCATTCTTTATATCCATCCAATTTCGTTGTTATTGTGTTTTTTTTATTTTTGTTAAACAAATAATTTAAATATATTAAAATGTGTAGAATATCGGCATCATTCATTTTATTGGTTATATTTAAATTATTTATTTAGATGAGTCACATTAACACTTTAATGCGGATAAATGTTTGCAATTTTTTCTTTGAATTATTTTTTTTAGATATCTTAACTTAAATTAGAATAAAATTTATTAGATATAAGAATTTATTCTCTAGTCCAGACTTTTGGACTATAGTCTTAGGACAGAATTAGGACAACAGTCTTAAGTCTGAAATGTATTCTGTAGTCTGTACATTGTTCAGGCTTTATTCTATAGTCAGCTCTATAGTCTTTAGTCCGGACTATAGTTTTTATTTTGGACTATTGGCCAGGCACGCTTATAGTCTATATAGACAATTGTCCAAACAAACTATAGTTAAATTAAATACTATAGTCAAGACTTTACTATAAACTAGATTAAAGAATATAGTCCAGACTTAAGAATGTTGTCCAGACTATTGACCATAGTCCAGACTTAAGACTGTTGTCCAGACTATTGACTATAGTATTTTACAGACTATATGTTATAGTTCAAACTATTGAATATTGTCAATAAAGACCAGACTTTATTACAGACTAGTCTATAAACTAGACTATAGTCCAGACCAAAATATAGCTATAGGATATTGTCGAGACTATATAATATGTTTGTTGGATGGATAACCTTGTAGTTCACTGCAGGCAAACATTCAAGTAGCATCGAAGAGACTGCATTTTGACCGGACCACTTGTCAGATGTAGTATACAATAGTATTAGGTCCAGCCTGTAGCAGTGAAAAATCTCAGGATACCATTAATTTTAGATGTAGATATCTCACCAGGGATAGATATGAAGTTAATGACAGATAAACGGTTTCTTTTAACGGATAGAGCAGAACATTCGCATTCTTGTTTTTGAAACTGCGATTTGCATTTCTACTTAGTGTCCAGTTATTAGTCCTATTAGTCTCGATATATCCCGTCTACTTCGGTAGACGCAGGGCTTGAGAGATCTTTCTTGCATTATTTAACTAATAGGGAAGTGGTAGTATAATAATTTAGTGAGAGAAGTGCAGTTTTCAGACAATATCACGAATATTTCAGCCGACCCAGGCTTGAGAGATCTTTCTTGCATTGTCCTAGTATAAGAATTAAGTGAGAGATGTGCAGTTTTCCAGACATTATCACGAATATTTCAGCCTGAAAGACAATGTAGTTGTTGGGAAGATGGTGAGATATACTAATTGCAGCTTCTTCACAGAATTGAAAATATATAATATTTAGAATATACAGTACAGATTGAAGTCTAAAGTCCAAACTAAAAACTTTTAAGTAGACTATGGGCAATAGTCCAGCAAAATACCGTAAAAACCCCGATGACAAAAGAACAGTCAGACCAAACAATTTTTATTGAAAAAAACTCATATTTCAAAATTTTTATGAATTCAACAAATTTATTGTGAATGCAATAAAATTCCTCAGAAACAATAATTTTAATTTAAATTTTATTTTGTCTACATTTTTAAATTTATGAGAATTTTTAAAAATCAACAAAAAAATTTATAACAAATTAACTTTTTTAAAAAAATGAGACAAACTGTTTAAATTTTTAATTATGTTCGAATGAAAAAAAATAAATATTTAAAATATGTTATAGATTTGCAATTAATAAAAAGCCACCATTAATTATAAAATTTGTCTGGCAAGTTGAATGAAATGGTATTTTTCTATGAAAATACACCCACAGAAAAGAATGGTTGTCAACAAATAAAACTTAATAAATTTGAAAAAAATTAATATAAAAAATTTTTTTATTAGGCGTAAAGTGATCTTTCGAATTTAAAGAAATCTTTTAAGATCATTTTTACTTAATAAAAATCCCTTTAATTTAATAAAAAAAACTCATAAATCTAGAGCATGTTTTTCAACAACTGTCAAAATTTTTGACATTGACCAAGTTAAAGAACCCTTTATTATTTATATAGAGATTTTTATCGAATAGAATAAAAATATTTTGTTAGATCCATTACATGTGTTTTTTACTTAAACGCCCTATTAGTTGTATTTATTTAAGATCAATATTGTGTTAAACCACTTGTTGTTTATTTCAAATTCAAATCTTGGGTGATTGACATTTCACAAATTGTATGCTTAGATTATTTCCTATATCCCATTGTATATATATTTTCTTATATTTTCCTATGATTTTTTTCTTTTGAAAAATATATAATATCATTTTCATTTTGGTTTATTTGCGGTTGGCTTTTGGCCAAAATAATTAGACAAACATTGATATTTATGAAAATCGTAAAAATTAACCAGATTATAAATTAAAAGATCTACAACAATTCCCTGCAGACAGCCAAAAAAATAAACAAAATTTGAACAAAATAACAAAACATTTTGATGACATGTTTGTTGACAATGCGTGTTTAAATTTGACATTTAGCAAATTATTTAAATAAATAGAAGACATTTTTATATTATAAGTAGCAAGACAACTAGCTACAATAATCTTCTACTATACTATTTTTAACTTATTTTTTTTTTTTGCTTTCATTATAATTAAATTAAATCAACGTAGCGAGCGTAATTGTTAATGCTATTTTTCGCAGAAAACGTGAACCCAATTATATTTTATTTATTTATTATTTTTTATATAAATATAGAGCGTGTTTTTATATTTAAATTATTATTAATGTTTTTCTTTTCTTATTGCTGACATTTTTACTGGAAATCTTAATTTAATTTTTAACAAATACATTCGTTTGCATTCAAATGAAAAGAAGATATTTTTGGAATTTTCAACCTTAATTTTATAACAAAAGATAAATGACATTTGTGTCATTTTAAATCAACCCGGTCTAGTCGCAAACGACATGTATCCAATGTTTAAAATTTATTTTTACGTTTCTTTGTATTTTTTCGAATAAAATAGAACAAATTAGAACTTTTGTTAGTTATAGTTTTTTCATTTATTTATTTGTTTGTTTATTTAATATCACTGACCTAAGAATTTGTAAAAAAGTGTGTATTTTTTCGTATTAATTGGGGTTAAATGAAAAAAGTTGAGAGTGGGAATATTTGTGCTGGCAATGATCAGTATAGAGGAGTATTAATAAATTATAATTTTGTTGGCAGAGATCTAGAGAATGAATAGGTTGGGCTGAAAATAAAGTATATGCTACATCAGATCTTACAAAATCACACCTGTTGCGCGCTTAAGCGCAATATGTTTGTTTCCATATAATTACATTTAAAATCAAAACTTGATTTCATTTAATGACACTTCCTATTTATAACTAGGGGATTTCTTGAAGTCCCTATTTGTAATGACTGCTTGAAGTCCCTATTTATAATGACTTCTTAAAGTTCTTATTTGTAATGACTTCTATAAGTCCATATTTATAAGCGAGCGTGGTAAGTACTTCTTTATCTCCATATTCGTAAGCGAGGGTAGAAGTATTTGCCTCCAATGACATCATCGTGTTAAAATAATGACTTAAAATGCCAATGAAGAATTAGTGAAAAGCGGCTTTATTAGCTTTTTAACATAAAGAACATAAAAATTATTTCCTGAGAATGACTCAATATGTTGTGAATTTGGAATCGAATAAAAAGAACATTCCTTTTATAACAAGCCTGTGTTAAAATCACAATTCCTTCAGGTCTTTTTCAGTATTTCCATGGAGTAAATTCTACTTCTTTGAAAGTTCTTTTTGTTGAGTTTGGGCTAATGTCTTGAAATGATAATAAATATTTCAATATTTCACCATCTTCTACTCATGCTCTTCGTGCGACTAATTTCGTTCGTCCAAAAAAAATTCTTCGTAAATTTCGAAATTTTTATGCAAAAATTACGAAAATATTTTAATAAAATAAATTATTTCTTAAATTGTATCAAATTATTTTGCATCATACAAACATATTTCGTACAATTTCGTATATATTATGAAACAATTTTGTGGTGTGAAACAACGAAACCTGTCGTACAATGTACGACATTTTTCATAGATATAAGGCATGGATTATTTTCTGTATATATTAACTGATAAACTTAACATTATTAAACCTAGGGAATGCAATAAAACCTATTTTTCTTAATTTTTTCTTAAATAAAAATATGCAGTGAACTATTTTTAACCCAAAAGTTGATTTAAATTTCTTTTTGTTGTTACGCCTTTTTTGCATTACAGGCTACGATATACTGCTTATAAAAACAGTTTTAAAATCCATACATTTAATGCGGCCAATTTAAAAACAAAAAACTTTGTCATTCATTTCAAAAAAAAGTTATAATTTTTCAACTTAAATCACTAACCAGCAAATATTACTCTTGATAATTCACCATATTTTGTAAAGGTCACTTTTTGTTTAACAAAATGTCTACAAACTTGTCAGCGTAATTTACCCCCCAGCATAAGAAAAATGTTCTTTTTTGTTGAAAAAAGGTCCCTTAACAGATTTTTTATGAAATAATTTATGGCTTTTTACACAACAAAAGAGTCTTCCTCCTATCCTACTCCCCCCTCCTAAAAATTATAAATTGTTTAATGATTATTATCAAACACATTTGAATAAATCTAAATAAAAACATAAACCCCCCCCTCTTTACAAGTCCACGATTGTTTGTGTTAAATCTTTAAATTTTTTGGTTAATAAAAAACATAAACATATAATTAAGTGTTAAATATTAAAATAATATTATGATTTTTAGAAATAATTTACTTCTTCATAAAAAACCATAATAAATAAATAAAAGGAAATCCCAGTATTTTTTTTTTCGAAAATACATTTCTAATAACATGTTAAAAACTTTCTTTAGAAATTATAAATGTTTATTTGGATGTACATATTTTGAAAAGTATTAAAATTCACTTTTATATTATTTATTATTTTACAAAATAAAATGCTAAATTAATGAGCTAATAAATTATTTTCTTTGTTTTAGACTAATAACAACAACATGCTTGTTTTGTTTTCTTTTCATTTTATCAAACATGTTTATTGTTGTTTGGTTTTAAAACGAATACAACATATTGGTTGTGGTTGGGTTTGAAAATAACAAATATACAAACATATAAAAGTTAAACTTCCCCTTTTTTAGTTGTTGCTTAAAAACAGACTTATTTAGTAGTTTGTGGTTATACTTAGTTAGTTCTAGTATTTCTGCCAACAGTTTGTCAATAAGCAGAGTGGCGCAGTGGAAGCGTGCTGGGCCCATAACCCAGAGGTCCGAGGATCGAAACCTTGCTCTGCTATCGAGTTGGAATTTTTTTTTCGTACTTTTCTTAAACTTATTTTTTTAAATTTTATTTTATACTTGTTAAAATCTGGTTATCCCGCAATAAACATTAAAAAATGATTGAGATTTGAGAAAATTTCCATATTTCCTTATAAATCTCAATCGATCGAGATATATTAAAAAAAATATAGTTCATTATTTTATGGCTTATTGAATTAATATCTGAGATAATTAATTAGCCGATTTTTCTGCTTTTCAAATCAATTACTTAAATTTAAATTTGGAATAAATATAATTTATAAAATATTTATTCATGCAAATATAATTTTAAATATCTTTTTTTAATTTTAGTCATCATCCAAAAGATTTTTTTCTTTTTTAAACACGAAATTTTCGTAATATTACGAAAAAAAAGTTACGATTTTATCAGTGTTTAGTTGACGTTATTTAATTTTAATATTTCATTAAAAACTCCTATTTGCACCACGTACGGTTATCATTTAACTGATAGTTATTCCTTCAATTAAGACAATTTTTGTATGAGAACTGTCAATATAACTTAAAGTTAAACAATTAAAAATTAAAGTCGTTCAAGGCCGAACATATAGTAAACTACACCTGTTATTAAACGTAAAATGAGCTTTAGTTTTCATAATAAGACATTTAAGTTGAATTGTACGTTGCCTCAGATATACTATTCGGCGGGTTCAGTTGTATGGGAGCTAGGTGAAGTAATGGACCGATGTTAAGCATTTTTAATAGGCTTCGTCTATGGTACCATAGAAAATCATGTGCCAAATTTCATTGAATTATCTCCAAAATTGCGACCAGTAGTTTGATTACAAGGTTTACAAGCAATATCGAGGGTTCAGTTTTATGGGGGCTAGGTGACAAAATTTAGCGATAGTAACCATTTTCAATAGGCTTCGTCCCTCGGTCAATAGAAGAACATGTACCAAATTTCATTGAATTATCTTCAAAATTGATTACAAGGTTTAAATGGACGGACGGACAGATGAACGTACATAGACTCAGAAAATTATTTTGAGCCGTTTGGTATACTTAAAGGTTACCTACCTAGGACCAATATGATTGTGCGTTACAAACATCAGCACAAACCTAATATACCGTCCCCATTAAAGTGGTGTAGGGTATTAAAATAACTAGACATGGTGAAAATGGGTTAAAAAATCTCAAATAAAACTTTTTTGAAAACTGCCTAATCGACTCTAAAAATGAATCTGGTTCAAATAATCACACTTGTTTATATCAAATATATATTGAAAATTTTAGATCATTTGCCGCTTTGGGATCCTACGGGAAAAGGTGATATATAACCAAGTTTAACCCTTTGAAAGCATTGTTAAATATTATATATAAAACCTTTCAGATTGAAGTATCTTGAAGGTGATGTTATTCTGAAAATAACATTCCCGACTAACATTGATAGGAAGATTCTTAGGAATTACGTTCATGAAACTGAGTTTTTGAACTCTGAAAAATAATTCATTTAGGTCTAGGTGCATTTCTTCGGATACATCCTCCTATCAAACTAACCTAACCTAGTATTTAAAACCTTTTGAAAATATAAAAATAAAGATAATAGAAAACATATATCTGAAGTTTTAGTAAAATCGATTAGTGTTAACCCATAAACAGTGAAGATTGAATTTTGAGCTATGTAATATTGAACAATGTTTTCGGCAATGTGAAAGTTATTAACAGGAAAACCAAAATATGCAAATGCATGTTTTTTGTGGTTCGTCGTATGGAATCAAGGATAAGATATTTACACGTTTCAGACCAATTTGAGAATTTTGGCATCGATTTGTTAGAGCATATTTTTGCATATTTTACCCATAGGGGCATAATTTTGCATGATTTGACTTTTTAGCATATTTAAGGCATATTTTCGAGTTTTTAGAGCATATTTTACTCTTTTAGTGCATATTTTGATGTTTTCGCTTTTTTTCGTTTCGTATTTAAAAAAAATAAAATTCTATTTTTTTATTTTTCTTAATTTTTTAGCCTATTTTACAATTTTGAAAAAAATTTCGTTATGTTATAGTTTTTTATGGACCAAATGGTTTCATGTTATTTATTGGTTATCTGAACGTAAAACGGAATTCTATTATACTAGTTCTTCAAACTACGAGATGAAACATTTATAAAAAATGTTGTAGGATATAGAATATGACATTAAACATTTATTATTTCATTACAATTTTAGTCTTTTTGAGCTTTTCAATGTTAAAAAATAATAAAAATTTAGTTTTTGGAGCATATATTTTAAATTTTAAGAGCATATTTTGAGTTTTTTACGGCATATTTAAAGCGCTTAAAACACTCTGTTTAGAGCATGTTTTCGGTTTCCCTGGTTATTAAAAACATATAATAAAAATCCGAAAGGCGAAAAAATCGAAATTAACCCTTAAACGTAATTATATTTTTATTATACAAAATGTGCTTGATGTAAGAATAACATATTCGTTGCCATGTTGCAGAACATGCTGGGTAATTGAGAACAGATATCAGATTAAAGTACAGTTGATAAAAATACATTAAAATCAGTCGAATTGGTTTCAGAAGTTTTCACAAATCCTGTGTTATTGAATTAAGATTTTTGTTTTTTTATTAAATGTTAAAAAAAGACTAAAAATAGATTATTATAGTTAGTAGCAGTATCTGTAGTTAATACTTAACATTTCTATTAAAATATGACTTGTATCTAACTTTAATATTTATTATTATTATTCCTTGCGGTTTATAGTTTCATGGATTTCACTTGTAAAAGAATATATGTATATAGTATGCAAAATAAACATAAATATTATAATAATTTGTATAAAATAATTGTTGACTAGGCTTTTTTTCTACAAGCAAAAAATCTACAAACATTCTTGTATTCGATGATAAAAAGAATATTTATGTATTATGGTTTTTTAGTATTTTATTTCTTGATTTTATTGCAGATGAGAATGTATAACGTCTGTAGACGTACCAACCCACAATGTTCAAATTTATGTTGCTTTCGAGCAATAACTTCCAAAATTAAATATATGCACTTTAACATATATTATTAACATATTAATGGTTTAAAGTGGAGAAAATGATTTGAATGTTTCATATTTATTAGGGTTTAGTGAGTTTTAAATTATTAACTGTAATTTAATATAGAAACATATGGTTTTTATTTCCCATATGATTATAACTTTTTATTTGAGGTCTTTGAATCTAACTCAAAATAGTTATTACAGTAAAAAGGACTAAATGTATATTTAGCTTTAAAAATATTTTATAACATTAATTTGGTGAATACAAAAAAACATATTGTTATCATGTTTAAATTTATGTTTTACCTAAACAAAGTTTATTTTCAACAAATTGCACACAATTACTTAAACATTTTTGTTTTCCCTCCAAAAGAAATCCAAAAAACAAAATCGTAAAACAAAATTGACAAGACAATCCTGCGTTTAAATTTATTTGCTATTGATACATTGTCACACCTGTCAATAAGGCGGCACTTTTTAAGGATAAATTGTCATTTATACGCTTTGAGTTTTTTGTTTCGCCTTAAATTATTGCTTTCATTAAAAGGATATAAATTATCTGATTGATTTGATATAATATCTTTAAAACACAATGTACTGCGTAGTATTACTTATAACTAAAAGTATACTAAACAATAAAATAACCTAAATAAAAGTTTTATATTCGTAACTAAGCTTTAAATGGATGTTAACAGCGCAATTTTATGAAAAAAAAGAACCTCCAAATTAAGTGCTATAAATCTAAATAAATTGTTTTTAATACAAATTTATTTCGTGGTATTGAATTGTTCGTTTTATTGTTAGGCAATCATTTTGTTTTATAACATGAATTTGATTTGGTGGATTTTTTTTTATTTCAAATTAAAGAAAACTTTTTCTTTGTTCTGTTTAGACAACTAAATAAACACCATAATTTGCTTTGTTTTTTTGTGTTGTTTTGTGCATTTTCTAAAAGTGTTGTGTTAAATGGTTATAATAAGCTGAAGAAACTAGGTTAACTACTATTTTAACATAAAAACTCCATTGACTTTTCTTCTTTCTTTTCATATGTCCTGTCTTATTATCCTTTTAGGTTTTTTTTCGTGTAATTGTAACTAAGGGTAAAAAATTGTGTAAATAATGTAATCTCTAGAAAATAGGCAAAAAATAAGAGTTTTTATTATGGGGTGTAGTCGAATTTAATGTATATACATTTCGTTGGTGTTTTATGAAATTGAGAAAATTAATATTTTTACCTAAAATACGCACCGCAGTTTGTCATGTATGTTAAAGATGTTACAAAGATTTTTGTTTAAGTTTAGAAGTTTTGTTAATGTGACACATGCTGCTGTCTGTCTGTATGTTTGTTAAAATTCAGAAGTTTACAGCGAAATCGGTCTATAAATAACGGAGCCAAAAATTTCATCAACATTTAGATTTTTTGTGAATGATTAGACAAAATGAAATAACAACAACATACAACAAATACAACTTTTTGAATTTTCTATAAAATTGAACGTAGAAACATAAATTTAAGCAAATAAGAAAATAATCAAAGGGGAATTTTGAATTGTTTTTAATATGAAACCTACATAGAAAAGTGAGCTAATTATCATTTTGACAATCATCGTTGTGTTTTTGACAACGCAAGGTTGTCATTTCTTTTACGATTTGTGTCATTTTGCAATGCATCGTTGTTATTTCGACAACGTAAAGTTCTGTGTGACAACATAGCGATGTCATTTTCGTAACACACTATTATATGTTGATTTGATAACATTTTGTATTTTTTATATTTTTGTTGTTGATTTGACAACTATCCATACATACTTTAAGAACGGTTGTTATTGAAAAATTATAACCACTTTCTTGTGAATTTGATACGAAGCGGGATCTACATCAGATCTTATATAAAAATTGATTCAGAAATATGAGAGATCGAAAATTATAACTAGCTTCTCAATTGGAGCTTCTTTAAAATAAATATCAATTTTTGGTGGAATATATCTATCTCTGAAGAATCTCTAATGGGATAAGCTTTTTGTCCATCTTCTTTTTGTTTTAGTAAATGTTACAAACAAAATAACAAAATTAATTTGACACTCTATACTGCAGACAGTACCTTTAAATACAACAATCTACAAAACAATTATTTTTCTAATGTTTGTAAATGCAATGACTTACTAATTGGCTTATAACAATGAAATGGAGAAAGAACAACAATAGCAGGAAAAATAAATAATAAGGAGAGCAAAAATAACAAAAAAGTTAAGGATAAATGTAAAAAAAAGAAGTCTTAAAGTATGTTGATACTTGTATTGTTTAAAAACTTTAACAACATGTTGCGTGCCAAGAATCATTCCTTGGGTTATTTGCTCCTACTAACATTTAACAATTGTGTTTTTTCTCTTTCATTCATCTATTACTACAACATCTGCATATAAATAAACATACTCTCATCAAGTTCTGTAAGATCTTTACTAACAAATTGTCATTAGAAGGTATGTATGTACTTGTACATATGCAGGGGTAGAAGTTTTACAAAAAACCAATGGATTCTGTGAATTTAGAGCCTCCAAGTACTATAGCAGAAAGTCAATTGTTACTTCAGTGAACCAAAGGACATCTACCCCAAATATATAGGTTACTAATATACACTGCATGCATTGTAACAGGTATGGACAAATGATACTTTCAAATATTACTAACATTTTCAAAGTATCAAAGAATCTTTTGTTAATCACTTGACATTTCTTACTAATTTATTTATCCTAACATAATTCTCATTTAGCTTGAATGTTCTGAATTCAGAAATCAAGTACGAATCAAACACAAATCAATCACATTTTGGGATTGATACATTCTTTTACATTATTACATCAGTCCTATTTTTCATTTAAATTAAAAAAAATGACTGGACTATTGGGTTAGTCTTTTGGCTATACTGGTCTTTGGTCTAGTCAATTAGCTAGTCTTAGGGCTAGTCTATTATCTAGTCTTTGGACTAGTCCTTTATTTATTCTATGTAGCTGTCTGTGACCTAATCGGTAAATAAGTCAATTTGTCTATAAAATAGTAGCAATTAGTCCAAAGAATAAACTTTGGACATCTCTATAGACTAGCCCATCAACTAATCCTTGGACCAGTCTTTTAACTTATCTATGAATACTATGAACTATTTAGGAAAGAATATGTAATTGTATTACTATATATTTTTGATCACAAAAACTAATGTATATATACTTTAGTATTGAATTTACCATCCCTGCAGTGTAAAGTAAATTAATGCAAACTACATAACTACTACATCCTTATGTATAAACAAATAAACACATGTAAAGCTATTTTCCACTTACACCTTTTCAAAAGTCCTCTCATACTCCTCTATTCAATGGTAAATATGTATTGCATATCTTAAGGATATGGAATAATTACTGTTATCTTTGTGTTATTTTCATTTATACATACGTGTTTATATGTATTTGTAAGAATGTTTGCTTTATACTTGTGTGAATATCATTTAGATTTAATTGTATTGCTGTAGATATAAGTATATCTCAATCTCAATTTTAATCATATTTTAATCTAAATTATGTATTAAAATAAATAGAGATTTTCTAATTAAAAATTAAACAATTTTGTATGAATATTTACATATCTCATTGTTAAGTGTAAATAAGTATTGCAGAGCAAAGTAGTTTTTAATTAAACAATACTATTTTAATAGAAATGTTATTTCTATTAAAATAGTATTTTTTAATTTGTTTTCATTATTATAAATACTTACTTACTTAATAAATTTAAAGTATTTTTTAATAATATAAATAAAGTAAATATTTTAAACATTTTTTAAATGGTACAATTCATTGTCATTACTCATTTTCTGCGAAGCATTTCCTATATCACTTTATGTACTTCTTTGACAATTTTGATTATTATAAATGACTTATTTTAAAATCTCTTTGTTATAAAAGTTGACAACTTAAGCTTTTCATATTACAGTTATTTGATAAATATAAAAGCCTTTTTTTGAACAAAATAAACTTCAAATAATTCATTACACTGGAAAAATAAAAAGAATATTTAAAATATACATACATATTACCTAACAATGACGATATTGGCGCACGTGTCTTGCGGCAAATTCGATAAGGAAGTTGTATGAAAATAAAATAATTTGTATACAAATACTTAAAAACCCAAAAACCCCCCACTAATAAACACAATAAAATTATATAAACAATTCATCATAAACAATAATATAAACAATAAAAGACTCGTAAAACATAAATTCACCATGTTTTGTAAGAAATACATGCATACATATTTAGTTTAAAATAAATTCGCAAAAATGTTTGAAAACAGCAACAATTTTAAATAAAACATTACTCTAGGCTAGCGCCAGCCAATAGTTTAACAAGATGTTTTATGTTTAAAAACGAATTAAATTTCTTAAAAATATTTTCTTTTCTTTACATTTTATTATTTGTTTTGCGTTTTCGCTTTTGTTTGATTTTTATTGAAAATCAAATCAAAATATTTGAATAAATCATTCATAGGAAATTATTTATGATCTAGCTAATGGCGCTATTAACATCTGGCCATCACTTTTGATATCATAATTGATTTTTCTTAAAAAGTCATTAAAATCATTTGTATGAAATATCGGGTAATAAAATGATGAAAAATGAATATTAAATAAAGTTTATTAGGCGAGAACAATAAACGGATAAAGTACAGTAGTAGATTTTTTGGAGGGGTTGAAACCTATTCTTATAATTTATTGAAGGGGCCTGTTACTTTATTTTGAAAAAATCTTTTAACTGGTAGTGGATCTGTTAACACCTTTTTGATATTGTGTTACAGATCTCATAAGTATATTTACGAATTTGTTTTTATTCTGTATCACATCGCTAGAAAAGTCGGAATTGAAATGGGATTTGAATTCATGATCGTGTTATGTTATTCACTCTTTTTTAAAAATATTGAACCAGAAAATTATATTTTTTTCGACATGAAAATGGTTCCCAAACTAAATTAGTTGTATCTGTTTCAGGTATTAGATTAAGTTCTTAAAGTTTATATTCATAAAATCTCTTAATTTGTGTCATAATTTGGTAGAAAATTTTTGCTTTTTTTAGGTTTTTAAGACTTTTTTTAATAACCCAGCAGTTCGCTCGGACAGTTCCGAACAACTATTTATCCTACCTAGTCAACGACAAACCAGGTTATTTTAACATGTGCTTGTTCTACGGGGATGTCAATAGTCACCCGATATATTAAGAAGAAACAGCAAAAAGCTTAAGAGTCCATTCTCTCGCTTACAAAGGGGACACTAAAGTGAGGATTGCCTACACACTCGTTTACAAAGAGTACACGCCAAGTTATTCGGATGCATTGCCTCTTTGTCGAACTGGTGGGAATTTGTTATTTTATCGCTCTGAAAGTAAGTGGCAACAGTTGTTTAATTTCATTTCTACTCAGTTGAAAATTTTTATTGAAAATTTTAAATATTTATTTTTTTTTTAGCAAACATGTCGAAAAATACATTAAGTTAAAAATCGTTTTGTTTATTTTTATTTATAAGAATTATTTAGTGGTTTTTAAATTTTATAAAAATTAATTACGTCAATTGATAGGTGAAATATACAAACAACAATACAAACTCTAAATATTCTCTCCACTAAATTGGTGTAGGGTATCACATGTATTTGCTATCGCTCTTTCTTTGTGAATAACATTTTGTGGTATAAACGTTGGTTTCGAGTCAATGTTTTTTCCCTCATTAACTTAATTGTTAATATTGATGGATATGTGGTTACTAAATTTAGCAATTTTTTCTTTTTAGTCTCTTAAAAATTTTAATTTATAAAAGTAAAGTTTAATTTCCGGTAGAAACATCATTAACTCATTTCTTCACCCTATAAAATGTTTCACTCTAATATAATGAATTTATCCTTTTTGCAATACTTGTAATAATATTCAATTATTTGTATTCTTAATGTCAAAAGTCAATCTGTCATTTATAAATAATAATGGTTATAAGTCCTTACTTTTTATTCCAAACAAATGACTTTAAAAAAGTATAATAATTTTGATCATAAATTATTTTTGACAAAATATGACAATTTAAAGCATTCAATTGTTAAAGTACATTATAATAAAATAATTTTTCATATTCTGTGAATATTTAACATTGCAAATATAAAAAAATACATGAACAAATTGCATAAATATTTTACACTACATACAATTTACAATTCATGCATGTAAACAACAAATGTTACATTTATTTATTTTTTTTAGATTTTAAAATTTAGTTTTGCATTATGAAAAACTATCACCGATGAGTATGCACATTTTAAATCGAATTATACAAACAGTGGGTGTATAAGCTAAAACTATAGTAGAGTTTACGAAAGTAAGAAAGTATTTGTATTATTATCCTTTTCGCAAGAACAAGACAACAAATGTTACTATAACATTTTTGCAGCTGTTACATTACATTGGAAAATATTTTTTCTTATTTTTGTTTTTATAGCTACAACTTAAATGCAACAATTTTATTTATAGCATTTTTTGTTATATGCTTTAAGGGGTCCGTCTGTCTACCCTCCCTTTCTTTATATGGAATCATAACATCATTAGTAACATCTTGATAATTTCTTACAATTTGTTTTAGGCTAAATTGAGACCTAAAGTAAAAACCATTTACAAAATAAAAATAATAAAAAGTTATTCCCTTGCTTTTACTTAAGGCTTATTTATGTGTTAAATAGTTATTGTCATTATTAAATATTTGGGATAACTATATTATAATTATTTTATATAAAAAATGTCAACATATTTTGTTATATATTGGTATGATGGAAAAAAATAACAAAAATTTCAAATTAAAACTTAAATTTCTAAAAAAATTTATTTACTCATATCAGGGATGGATAAATCTATTCTATTGTACTTTTTAACCAAGAAAATTAGTATCAGCGCAACATATTAAGAACTTTTTCTATGTTATGAACTATTTATTATGTAGATACCCAGCAAAAACATAATAATGACTTGTACTTAACATATTATTTTTCAATGACTACTTTTTTTGTGAAAAACTAAAGTATCACATTGGTTTTATCATTACGATAGTAGTAAGTACTTACCTAACTTCCTATTTGTAAGCGATAGCGAGAAGTACTTGCGCACAATGCTATCACCGTGTTGAATTTATGACTAATCATGTTTTTAGCACCCAGTTTTTAAATGTAAGTTTTTGTTGGGTAAGTCCATAAACGAGACTAGTCAATATATTGCTCCAAAGACTTGATCAAATTTTAGTCATTAGTCTTGTTTATAGAAAAGTCACTGGATTTGTCAATAGATATCCCACAGAATAGTTTATAGATTAATCCACAGCCCAGTCCTTCGACTAACTCATGGGCTAGTTCAGAGACTAGCTAATAAAGTAATAAGTTGAGAAGCCTATAGATCAGTCAATATAATTGTCATTGGCTAGTCCATAGAAAAGTATACATATACATATACTAATTCATAGTTAAAAGTCCAATTCATAGACTATTTAGAGCGGATTTTTGTGGAGGTAATCAAATGCCTATTAATAATCAGACTAGTTAACCTAAAAATAAAGTTATTCTTATCTGATAGCCCTCTATGGGCTATCAGATAAAATCTAATCACAGACTAGTCCAGAGACCATTTTATAGACTGATTTATAAAAAAGTTCAAATACTAGTATTTGAACTTTTTTATAAATCAGTCTATAAAATGGTCTCTGGACTAGTCTGTGATTAGATTTTATCTGATAGCCCATAGAGGGCTATCAGATAAGAATAACTTTATTTTTAGGTTAACTAGTCTGATTATTAATAGGCATTTGATTACCTCCACAAAAATCCGCTCTAAATAGTCTATAAAAACGTCCATAGTCTATTCCATCTGCAATTGCATAAACTATTTCACAGATTAGCAAAATACTATTCTATAGACTACAAAGTCTGGTTCATTGACTAGTTCCCTGATTTCTTAAAAATTAAATAAAAATCCTAAAACTTAAAAATCATACCGCTCTTTAATAGTTAATCTTCTATTCTTTTCTTGGTATTGTTTTGACAACATGGGTGTACTTAATCCAGAAGGAATGTACTTTATATGGTAATATTCCATGTAACATATTTCATCTTACACGGGAGACAAAAGCATACAATACAAATGTGTAAAATGAAAACTTGTATTAGTAAAGATATCACGTAAACAAACATAATACCAGATAACAAAGTGTCAATTCTTACCCTCAAAAATAACCACATTAGGTTAAATAACCCAGCAAATAATTGTTTATATTAAAAAAAAAATAACAAATAAAAAATATTTCAAAAAGGAATAAAACTTTTATATAAAAACTTATAATATTTAAAAATTGTTAACTATAATTGAAATGTTTGCTGGGCATCTTCTTCAAACAAAAGAAAAACAATCGTCTGCTATAGATATTTAACTTAACACTAAAGAATTTTCTTTAAAAAAATCTTCTTCTCATTGAATGTTGTATTGCATTGTTATTTCAAAAGGGATTTAAAGTTTTTTTTTTTTTTTAAACCACAACAAAATTACCAAATACTTTAACTAAAACGGTTTAAGTTTTAAATTGTTTTTACAGATTAAATTTGTCAAGAACGAGATTTTTTTCTGTATAAAAATATTAAATTCTGTTTAATATTTAACGTTGCTATTCCATTTTAAAGGGCCAAGGTTAAACATAAATTTTAACTTGAATTGTCGTTTGTTGACTTTAAGTATTACTCTAATACACGCACTATAGTTTGTCATTCGTTGTCGTTTGTAATGCAAAATGTTTGTGTCAGGATATAAATAATGGAATAAAAAAAAACTTTTTAAATAAAAACTAGAGCCATATGTCAAACGCCTAATAAATATAGACATTTATAAGTATTACTGTATTTATTTGAAGTATTGTAATACTTTTTATTGGAGCATTAGAAAATATTGGCTTTAATTCAATATTTCGAGTTCATATTCAAAGGAATGGATACATGTAGTGGATAAAAAAGTTATTTAAAAATAACTAACAATAATATCGATAGACTAGTTATTGGAAGGAACTATAGGTTTTAAAATCTAGTTTTTTACTTCCTCACTGTGTCCTATATCTTTCTAAAAATAACAGTCAGACAGACGGACGGTCATATCTAGATCGATTTAGAATCGCATGAAGACCTAAGCTATATGTGTTCTTATAGCTCTATGACCAATATTTCTAAGTTGTATTTTAATCCCTTCTTTTTATCACAGATTTAAATAAGATTTCATATGCAAAAAGTAAAAAGTAGTTGTGAAATTTATCATGAATCTAATCCTTTGATTATAGTCCAATTGTAAGAAGTACTAAATTTTGCTTATATTTTTTGGTATTTTTTAAAACTTTTTTGAAAATTGCGGGATTTTTGATAACCAGGTAACCAAATATATGCTCTAAATATGCAGTAAAATACATAAAATATGCTCTTAAAAATTATCAAATATACCATAAGGAATTTAGAAATTTCTAAACATTAGAAAGTTCCGACCTTTTAAAAAAGTTTAAAACAATAAAATTTAATATTTTTAAAATTTTATTGTTTTAAACTTTTTTAAAAGGTCGGAACTATTTTTTGAGTTAAATAAAAATTTAATATACATAAATTTAAAAAAAAAACATCAAAATATGCGAAAAACGTAAAATATGCTCCAGATATGCGTTCGGTATGCTATTAAATCAAAACATGCTAAATTATGCTAAAATATGCGCCAACAAACCGCTGCTAAAAGTTTTAAATTTTCCACTGTAATATTAAAATTTTAACTGTAATTTTTTTTATATTTTTAAATAAATATTTTATTTTAATAACATTCTATAAAAATCCTTGCTAAATTTTTCCAAACCACCTTATAATTCAAAAATAATATTTTTAATTCCATAAAAGCTAATGATCATTAAAATAAGTTATTACTATTGAAAGAGTCCTTCCCCAATAATAATAATAATACTGCGAATAATGACACGTCAATATAAATCAAATGTAAAGTAGGCGCCCAATGTCCTTATTAATTTATATGCAGTATACAAATAAATTTTAAATAAAGCAAACATTTTGAAAACACAATTTAATAAATGCATGTTAAATGATTCTATAGATTGAATAGCAAAACAAATGCGTGTTTAAAATCTATATATTAAATAATTTCCTTTACAATTTATAAAAAGAAAATTTAATAAAATCTAAAACTAACACACATGAAAATTGTTAAAAGGAATAAAAAAATTACAAACACGTGAAAAGGTATTTAAATTGATAACCATAAGTTCTTAAAACACACTCGTCTTATGAAACATAATAAACTCACACATACATTCATACATATTTGGTCATACACATGTAGAGCTTGCTTAGAGGAGGAAACGGAAAAGGAATACAAAGAACACCTACTTAAAACAATTCTCTCATATCATGTCTAAGCACATACATATTAGTGTTTATTTTTAGTTTAACTTTATTATCGTATTCCAAATCCTATTAAAAATATTCCTCACAATCTGTATTTTTTATTTAATTTAAAGAACTACCAAGAGTTAACTAAAGGAATACGAAAACAAAAAATGGAAATTAGGTAAAAGCCCCTCCCTGTTCTAGGAACATTTCAAACAAAGAGACACCATGTAGCGCATATCAAATATCAGTTTTTTATACCCTACACCACTATAGTGGGGAGGGTAATATACGTTTGTGCTGATGTTTGTAACATACAAAAATATTGGTCCAATACCCACCTTAAAGTATACCGATCGATTCAGAATCATTTTTTGAGTCGATTAAGACATGTCCGTCCGTCCGTCCGTCTGTCCGGCTGGCTGGCTGTCCATGTAAACCTTGTGCGCAAGGTACAGGCCGCAATTTTCAAGATAATTTGATGAAATTTGGACCAAGCATGTTTTTTGGCACAAGGACGAAGCCTATTGAAAATGGTTGAAATCGGTCCATTATTTCACCTAGCCCCCATACAACCTTACCTCCCGATTTGAACTTTTTATGCTATAATTATGTCAAATATTCTGCTATCTCTCTAAAAATTGGCACAAATAAGTTTTATATAAGTATAAGGATCGGCCTATATTTGACCCTAGCCCCCATACAAAGCCCCCTTCAAAAAATGACTTAAACGTCTAAAATTGACTTGTAACCATTTGTATCGCAATGAAACTCAACAAAACTAACTGTTATTTAGAAATATATACTTTTCCCAAATTTACCGAGGATCGGCCCATATTTGACCTATATAAAGCCTCATTTAGAAATTTTAGTTTTAAATATTTTGGAATTATGCTAATATTCAACATAAAAGTTTCTTTACAAAAAATAAAAATTTTATAAAAGTAAAAATTGTAAAAATATACCCATGGTGTAGGGTATTATATGGTCGGCCCTGCCCGACTATACTTTCCTACTTGTTTCATTTTATATTTCTGATATGTAATAATAATATACAATATCTTTTTATTACTTTTCACTTTTTTATAATGTTTTTTAGGTTTTTTTGCTTATGCTACGCATTTTTATACATTGTCGTCATTATGGTAGTTTGTAAAAAGTATCAACACTTATATTTTATGATAATGACTATATAATTTATTTAAAGAAATTATTTTCACAATTATTTTTTACTATTAAAGCATAATACTTAGTACCACTATAATAGCAATAGTAATAGTTTGTCATTAGAGTCCTTTTATGTGTAGTATATTGATTTTTGTTTGCAAATTGTTGGTAATGATTTTCCATTATCTGTTTGTTAGGGAGTTAGTATTGTTGGAGCCAATTTTCACTTGTTCTTTTTGTTGTTTCTTTTTTCTAACAAATCAGCATAATTTTCCCATTACACCTTATTATTTATTTGAGGTTTATTTAGTATAAATGAATATTAGATACTTATGCTTATGCTTAAAGTATGTAGTTTTAAATATGAAAAATAATGTTCAATTTTAAACTTACATTGTAAAAAGAGAAAACAAGGACATTTTTGCGAACAGGTTTAGGGACTAATGTGCTTTAGCATAATTTTAAATATTTTAAGTTTTGCCAGAATACGTTTTTCGGACTAAAATATGTTTGTCCATTAAAAGGGCATAATATGTAACCTCATGAATAATTTATAACATGAAGACTGATAGATAGATAGATAGATAGATAGATAGATAGATAGATAGATAGATAAGATAGATAGATAGATAGATAGATAGATAGATAGATAGATAGATAGATAGATAGATAGATAGATAGATAGATGGATAGATAGATAGGTAGATAGATAGATAGATAGATAGATAGATAGATAGATAGATAGATAGATAGATAGATAGATAGATAGATAGGTAGATGGATGGATAGATAGATAGATAGATAGATAGATAGATAGATAGATAGATAGATAGATAGATAGATAGATAGATAGATAGATAGATAGATAGATAGATAGATAGATAGATAGATAACGATTGAAACGTTTTTTGTCTGCCCGTTTTTATACCAACAAAAAAAATAGTGTTTTTTCAATCCGTTTTTAACACATTGAAATGTTTTGTTAAGACCCATAAAAGTTAAATTCTGATACGACTTTGCCATGTCCGTCAGTCTGTCTGTTGAAATCACGGTAGGGAGCACACGGGAGGAGTAGACAATTAATAAAGTTTTTTTCTGGTATTAAGAATCGGTAAATTGGTCTACGTTTTCGCATAGCCCCCAAACAGGTGGTCCCCTATAAAACAGGTTTAACAGTTATAACTGGTTTAAAAATGCAGTGTAACGATGAAATTCTACATAAACAAATCTTATGAGAACTTATCTCCTAACCAACTTTTATAAGGATCGTTCCATACTTGACCTTAATCTCCTTATAAGGTCCTCTTTAGAAAAGTACTTTAACGCTTATTAATGGCTCAGAAATGCGAGTACAGCGATGAAATTTGATATAAATAAGTTTTGTATGAGACAAATTCTCCCTACAAACTTTTGTGATTATCGATTCATATTTGACCCTATCCCCCATATAAGGAAGCAATCCTTTACGGCAATGATTTCATTATAAGATTCGGCATTATCTTGCTTGTTTAACAGAAAATTTAAGTGATCACAAATTTTTCCTATTTTTTCGTTTTAAGCATTATTTAAATAAACAGTTAATCTTAAATCTGATAATTTGTTTATTGTTTAAATATACATTTTCTGCCTCTTGTCTTGCCCTAACATGACACTGTGACATCAACATAATAAATTAAAAAAATAAAAACACACAATATTTATGATTGTTACATTTTTACATGCATTTCAAATTGACATGTTCACAATTTCAACAACAATTTTAAGTGTCCTTTACAAAAATAATAACCGGCCGACTAGTTGGCTGGCTGACATGTTTTTTTTTATTTCAGTTTAACGTGTGTGAAATTAAAAAAAAAATTATAACAAAAACTGAAAAACAAAAACATGACCTGAATCTAAATCAGATATTTTAAGTTAAGTTGTTATATATTCTGATTGTATTTAATTAGTGATATGTTTATATTACGTGTAAAACTTTTTTACAGAAAAAAAACATTTTTCTTTTTTTACAGATAGTGCGGAATGAAACTTTTCCTCTGTAATTGGAAAATTTAACAATAATTGTTGGTCACGATGTTAAGGTAAGTTTTGGTTTAATTATAAATTTCATCTTCTAAATTGACTTTTTTTACTTATTTTATAAAATATTAAATATTAATGTATATTGGCCATGGCCATTTCGCCAATTTTCCTTAATACAATTGTTTTTTTCTTTCACGAAATGTTTGGCATGTGCTGCGGGTTACTGCCTTTTAAATAATATATTTTTTTTTGTTACAATCCTATTAAGCTATTTAATGCACGTAAATGTTGAACAAATTTCCGTTTTCTCACACACAAACAAACAGTTTAATAATAGAATTGTAAATTTGTTAAAAAAAAAAACAGTTCAAAAATGTCAATATAAAATATATTTAATAATATTAAGGCTTTGCAAAATTTTTTAGCCCCAAGAGATTAAATTTAAAATTTAGTTTTAGTGTTAAAAAAAATACTCAAAAATTCGAAAATATTTCTAAAATGATAAAAATCGGCCGAAACAAATTTTCGGTTAATTTCTAATTCATTTATTTTTTCCTAATAGTCGATTTTGTATAGTTCTGCATAAATATTCTATTGATTCTTTGATATCGAAAATAGGCAATATCAGTCAAAATTTTCGCATAACCGCATGCAAGTGGACCCCCGGAAAACTCTTTAAATAGCCATAACTATTTTAAAAATACCCGTATAAGGATGTAATTCTTCATTAATAAGTCTTATGTGACTTAAATTTTTTAACGGAATTTTATAAGGATCGGTCCATAATTAATCCTATTCCCCATATAAGGTTCCCTTCTGAAAATTACTTCAACGGGTAGTTATTACCGCCTTAGAAATGAGAGTATTAAAATTTCACATAAACAAATTTTGTATGAGCCAAAATCTGGATGAAATTCAACTATTTTTTTTTTTACCAAAACAATTTGAAGAACAAAAAAGTGTTCCAATTAATAAGAACCATTTGAAGAACAAAAAAGTATCCAGTTATGGATTCTCATCAGTCATGCTAAATTTTTTGTTGCTATGTTCAATATTAAAGAAAATACAAAAAGTACTATTTGTTGTGCAAAATGTACCAAATATTTTCCTCTAATAGATTAATTATTCAATCAATCAGAGCTGTCAATAAATTGAAAAAGTTTTCTTAATGTGCATAAAAAAAGTACCAAAAATAGAGTTTTCTTCCTTTTACACCCAAAATGGACTGAATTTGAAAAAAAGTCGAATCAGGTGTCCCATAATTTTGAAAAATGTGTCCAAAATATTTACCCAAATTTTATTTTGTTTATTAGTAAAAAAGTTATAAAAGCCTCAAAGTGATACCAAAATCGCCTTTGTTACACATTTTCACCCTTTTAAGGTACAAATTTTGAAAAAGTACCTAGCAACAACCTGCTCTTTTTAAGAGTCGAAGTAGATGCATTTAATTTTTTTGTTGTATCACTAATATTGTGTAAGAAATTCAAGAAAATCCCTTTTTATGCTAAGATTTTTCTAAAAATAAAAAAAAAAATTTCCCTAAAAGGACATTTTTAGCATTAGAGGAAATTAATAAAATTTTGGTTTTTCGTAATTATATATGAAATGAACTAAAAATTTTTAATATTTTTTTTCAAAAATAAAAATTTCCCTGAAAGAAAATATTTTGAAATTCAGGAAATTGTTTCAAAAATAAAAATTTTCTTTCAAGGGATTTTTTTTTTCATTTTTAATTTAAGAATATTTAAAAAATTTTATATAAATATTACATTGTTAATATTTTAACTGTAAACAGTAAAAAAATAAAAACAAAATTTGGAATAAGCGAAAATTTTTTAAATTTTCCTTTATTTTGCTGTTTTATGTTATTCTATATGAGATAAGCTTTAAATTAAAATTTCTCTAAAAGGAAATTTTTTTAAAAGGAGGAAATTTAACAAATAGCATTACGATGCTTACTTATTTAATTTTAAACTTAATATGATGGAAATCTTTTGCAATTAAAAATTTCCCTTTAAGGAAAGTTTTAGTAAATTGAGAAAAAATTTTTAAACTTGACATTATTTTACTTGTAGATAAAATTAATGAAAAATTATAACAATTTTTCTTCGGAATTAAATTCTCCCCATAAGACAATTTTTAAAAAAGGGGAACTTATTAATATTTTGTATTATTTTGCAAAAAATAGAAGTTTCTACAGAATGAATTTTTTGAAATTTTTTGTTTCTTATTGTTGAAAACACCTGTTGCTTCTATTTACAAATGTCAAATTCTTGAAAGATTTTAGACCAGAACATATTAATAAAATATTATGTGTGTGGGCCTATATATATTAACTGATTTGGTCTTAATTTAGTGTTTTAGGAAATCTACTCAAAAATAGTTTAATGTTAGTGTTTACAGCACATAAAATCAATCATTTATTCTTCATAAAATTTTATGACCACAAAATTTTTAGCTAGAATCCATGGAAAATAGACAGAAATTACGCTCTAAATTCATACAGTTGTTAGAAAAAGTAATCGTACACAAATTTTATATAATAAAAACTATGTAAAACAAGTTAAAATTAAAAAAAAAAATATTAAATTCAAATGAATTCAAAAGCAAGGTGTCGGTACACTTGTATGCATACTTTTCCCACTAACTGTAAGTGCGTTTCAACATTATTGCATCTTTAGCCTGATGATGAATATTCATTGTTACAAAATTGTTTCAGTTCTTTTTTATTATTTTTTTATTTATAACAGTTTTGTGTTGAATGATATGAACACGCATTTCCAGTATTTACTACAAAATAACTATAAAATTAAAAATTTATATACGGTTTTAACAAAAAAAAACTATTTTCAGCACAAAAGATTTTTAATTATTTTGGTAACAGCAGCATTAACAGCTGCTGCAAAATCCAAAAAAATCTTATTTATATGGGTCATAAACTAAAAAAGAAAAAAATTCCTTAAAACTTAAAAATTATTTTTAAAAATTTCATTTTAAAAATAAAACAAGCAGACAAAACAATGGAAACAAAATTTATATAAATTTCCAGTCTCTCAACAAAAGTCATAAATTTAAAAACCAAAGCAATTTATAGTTTAGACAAGAAAAAAATTTAATAAAATTTTGAATAATGAAAAAAAACTAAGAAAATATTTTAAGCAGATGAACGAAAAAATGATAAAAATCACTTACCAAACCACCTACACCACAATAAATTGACAATGAGACTAATAAACCGATATGATTTAAGGTTGCTTTCCATTTTAAAGATTTCCACCATGATGTTTTACTCAGACTCTGGCCCATTGACCCGTCACCATTTTCCACACGCACATCTAAATGTTTAAGTTTTTGTAAAAGTTCTGTATTCACATCATCTTGTATATCGAATTCAACCATTTTTTTCAAAACACTTTATTTCTCTTTGATGCAAAAATTTTTTTTTAGTTTGTAATTAATTAAATTTTTTCTATTTTTTTTCTTGTAATTTATTGCATTTAATTCATTAAAAAGTGTGTTTCATTATGGAAAACACTTGCAATTTTTTTGCTATTTTCTAATTGATTTTTAACAGGAACACATGGCGTAAATTAAATGATTTCTTTGTTGAAAGTTTTATTAAAAGTTTGTTTCATTTCGATTGATATGTTTGCATTGGATTTTACTTTGGTTGATTTATCTTAACACTATTTTTCTTTTGTTTCTCCTTAAATGAAATAGAGTGTGTTTTATTTTTGTAGCAATGGAATTTTCTTTGGTAATTTGAATTATCAGAATTTTTTTATTTATAGATATTAGTCGATAAGTCTAAATAGAAATTTGAAAAAAAAAATATTTTTATATATATTTGCAAATTTTTTTTCTAAATTAAAGTCTTTGTTAATATTTTGTAAAAAAATTTCTTGAAAATTTATTGAAGCTTTTTCTATTGTAGAAATTATAATCTTGTCAACATCGTTCTGACAATAATCTAGTCTATAATCTAAACTATAATGTAGTCTGGAATAAAACCAAGGAATATAGTCCAGTCTAAAACCTAGTCTATAGACTGGACTATAGTGAAGTCTATAGTGTATACTAAAGACTATAGTACAGTACAGTACAGACTAGTCTATTTAATTGAGTTTTATCTATTATATTGAGTATATTCTAGTCAATAGTCAAGTATTGTCAAGTATTGTCCGGTCTATATTCTCGTCTATAGTCAGTACTGTTGCCTAGTCTACAGTCCGGACAGTCCTGGTTTATAGTTTAGTTTGTATTTCCTATGATCTAGTAAATAGTTTGGACTATAGTCTAGTCAATGGGAATATCTATAATCAGGACTATAATCTATTCCATAGTCAAGACTGGACTGTAGTCTAGTCTATTATCTGACCTGAATTCTTATCCATAGTCCGGACAGTAGTCTAGTATATAGTTTAGATTATAGTCTTAAGTCTAGTATATAGTCCGAACTGTAGTCTAATCAATAGTCTGGAAGTTACAGACTGGAATATAGTCCAGTCGATAGTATGGGCTATGGTCTGAAATAAAGTCTGCACAAGAATCTAATATATTTTCATTCTATATATATGACTGTTGTCTGGAATAAAGTCTCTACAATATTCAGCCTATAGTCAAAACTATACCATAGTTTAGTCAATATTTTTGACTATAGTCTTGTCTATATTCAGTATATTCTAGTCAATAGTCTGAACTATAGTCTAGTCAGCAGTCAAGATTACAGTTTAGTTTAATGTCAGGACTGCTATCTAGTCTAAAGTTAGTGTTTAAGTCTAGACAATATTAATGAGTATATTCTAGTTAATAGTCTAGACTATATTTTAGTTTAAAGTCAGGACTGTAGTCTAGTCTAAAGTTAGTCTACTCTAAAGCCATGACTATGGTCTAGTCTATGGCCAGGAATATAGTTTATACTACAGTCATGCCTATAGACTTGACCATAGTCATATTGTCTATAACCCAGTCTGTGGTCTACTTATACTCTTATATATAGCATAGTCAAAGTTTGGACAATATACCGGTCTAGAGTCTGGAACATAACATAGTCTATTGTATAGACTATTATTTAATTGTATAGATTATAGTATGTCACACATTTATATGTGAAAATCGTCGAAATTTTAGGTCTATAGGTCAGTGGATAAATTTTTCTTTTCAACAAAAGGAATTTGTATTGTCAATTACCTTTACATTAAAACTTTAATTCTAATACTACTCTACTCTACTGTACTGTACTCTATACTCTACTATAATTATATAAATATTCAAGTCTCTTTCGAAACGGAAAGTTTATTTTAATATTTTTTTTTTTTTCATTTGCTTCACTTTAAAATTATTCCCATTTTTAGATAAAATTTATTGGGAAATAATGATAATTTTGTAAATATTTTTAAAACATCGCTTACTTCTTACAATGTAAGTAAAACTTTTAAGTTAAATTTCTTAATAAATTCATTAAAACATTTTAATTCAAATTTTTAAATTTAAAGTGCTTTAAATAAACTTGGCTTTTTTTATATTATACTATTATTTCATAAACCACTTGACCACCACATTATTGTATATGCAGTTTAAATTGTAATCATTATTATATATGCTTTTGTTTTTTTTTTTCTTTTGGTTTTCAATTTGCAATAAAAACTTTTATTTTACACATTTCATTCTTTCAATAAAAATATGAAAACACTTTGAACTTAGCAACTAAACATCAAATGCTTATTTTCTTTCATTTTTCATTATTTTACCACTCTTTCATGTCAGAAACATGTTTTTTTTATGAACTTTAACACTTTAAAAAACTGCAAGAAAAAAATTTTTAGCACTATCTTACAACACCATGAAAAGAAAATAATAGTTTTTAAAGCAATCAATTTAGTAAATTAAAAACAGGAAAACTATTTTCATTTATTAATTTCAACAAGAGTTTTTCGAGTTACGCTAGGCGTATGAGTGATATTTAATTATCATGATTTCAAATCAGGATTGACAAGGCGTATGAGTTATATTTAATAAAATTAAATATTTTTTTATTTACTTTTTAATTTTTGCAAATTTTTTGTATTTTTTAATAAAACTTTAATGTTTTATTTAATTTGGTTTCAAATATTTAATTTTTTCTTTCACTTTTCTTATTAATAAAAAACACTATCAAACCACCAACCAACCGTCTGCTACGTTGTCAACACATCAACTAAAAACTTAAAATTTCTTTTCAAACATACAGGCTTCAATTTATGGCGGCTCTTATTTTTGTTGTTTTTTTTTTTCAAAAAAAAAAAAGAAACTACAAAAAACAACAAATTCAATCAGACGAAAATTCATGTAAACAATTTTCCGCAAACACAATTTCTCACATACACGCAAATAAACTTGGTCAGGCAGACGGAAAATCAAGCAGGAATGACGTCGTGTGTGAAAGTAAAGAAAAGACGAGCCATTTTTTTGTTATTTGTATTTGTGAGTGTGCAAATTGTTGATTTTTTACTATGAGTGTCAAACGGATATCTAACAGAATGTAAACACAACTTGTTTGAGGTTGCAAGCACGTGTAGGAAATAGTATGAAGGACTGAAAATAAATTGTACAAATTTTTATTTTTGGTTTGTATTTTCATTATAAAACGACATGACAGATAAAGACATTTGGCGGTTTTTCATAAATTGTCAAGCAATTTTCACAATAGAAAATTTCCGACAGTTTTTATTGCTAATTTTTGAATTTTTGACAGCCAAATTAAAAAAATATTGTTTTCGGTTTATTGCGGGTGTCCGTAAAAATTTAATTTGTTTTGTCATTTATGATCAATACTTAAAAAATATTTGGCAATTAAATGTAAAAATTATATTTGTCTCTAAAATATCAAAAATTATCTTAGTGTTTTTCAAAATTGTCCTAATTTTTCTATTGAAAATAAACTAATGAGAGACTGCACTATAGACTAGACTATAGACTAGACTATAGACTAGACTATAGACTAGACTATAGACTAGACTATAGACTAGACTATAGACTAGACTATAGACTAGACTATAGACTAGACTATAGACTAGACTATAAACTAGACTATAAACTAGACTATAGACTAGACTATAGACTAGACTATAGACTAGACTATAGACTAGACTATAGACTAGACTATAGACTAGACTATAGACTAGACTATAGACTAGACTATAGACTAGACTATAGACTAGACTATAGACTAGACTATAGACTAGACTATAGACTAGACTATAGACTAGACTATAGACTAGACTATAGACTAGACTATAGACTAGACTATAGACTAGACTATAGACTAGACTATAGACTAGACTATAGACTAGACTATAGACTAGACTATAGACTAGACTATAGACTAGACTATAGACTAGACTATAGACTAGACTATAGTCTAGACTATATACTAGACTATATACTAGACTATAGTCTAGACTATAGACTAGACTATAGACTAGACTATAGACTAGACTATAGACTAGACTATAGACTAGACTATAGACTAGACTATAGAATGTGGACTTTTTGTTATCGTTTATTTTATAAACTAGTTGTATAATCTATATATATATAAAATTCTAACGTTACTGACTGACTGACTGATTCATCATCGCACAGCCTAAACGGTTAAAGCTAAAGAGCTGAAATTTGGACAGGGGGTTGGTCTCCCACGAAATAGATCCACTAAGGCGGGATTTTTGGAAATTCGAATGTTTAGGGGGTAAAAAGGGTAAAAACGGGTAAAATCGGTAACCTCATATCTCTAAACTAGAAATGATACAAAAATAGTTTAAAGCTTATCGTCGTTCATTTAAAAAATAAGCGGACAGGTGTCTGGTACTTTTTTCAATTTCGGCCCCTTTAGGGAATAAACGGGTAAAAACTTATTTTGGTACTTTTTTTGCACCCCATGTATCTTTTAAACCAGTGAACATTCAAATATTATTTTTGACTAGTTCATAACTTGACGAAAAAATAAAAATATAAATTTAGTACTTTTTGGTTATTCGGATGTTTATGGGGTGAAAATTGTACTTATTTTTGGTACTTTTTTCATAAAACATTGATTTTGGTTTATTAACTTATACATATAAATACGTAATAACGGGCTCCCACTACGATGTTACATCATTATGGAATAGAATTTTTATTTCGTTAATGGGTAGAAAAAAAGTACCAAAAGGGGTAAAAACTGGAAATTTGATTTTATTCAAACACAATGATCCAATTTAGATAAAATTTTTAGATTTAAAAAAAACTCTATATATGATAATGAGGTGTTATTTGGAAACCCGGTACCAAGTGATATTTTTGGTACTTTTTCATTCTCCATCTGGTAGTTTTTGAGTTTTCTTTGATATTGAAATCGAAACGGTACTTTTTCGTTCTACACAGGTATTTTCTTGAGTTTTCTTTAAAATTAAACCTAGAAGCATGAAATTAAGCATGTAGAGACCGGAGTAAGTGAGAATCTATAAAAGGGGACTTTTTGGTACTTTTTCGTACTTTGACTGGTACTTTTTGAATTTTCTATAATATTGAACCAAGAAACATGAAATTAAGCATGTAGAGCCCGGAGTAAATGAGAATCTATAAAAGGGGACTTTTTGGTACTTTTTCGTTCTTCAAAAGGTACTTTTTGAATTTCCTATAATATTGAACCTAGAAACATGAAATTAAGTATGTAGAGGATGGATTAAGTGAGAACCTATAAAAGGGGACTTTTGGTACATTTTCGTTCTTCAAAAGGTAATTTTTTAGATTTTTGTTTTGAGCCCGGAGTAAATGAGAATCTATAAAAGGAGACTTTTTAGTACTGTTTCGTTCTACAAAAGGTACTTTTTGAGTTTTCTATAAAATTTAACCTAGAAACATGAAATTAAGCATGTAGAGCCCGGAGTAAATGAGAATCTATAAAAGGGGACTTTTCGTTCATCAAAAGGTACTTTTTGAATTTTTTATAATATTGAACCTAGATACATGAAATTAAGTATATAGAGCCTGGATTAAGTGAGAACATATAAAAGGGGACTTTTTGAAAAATTTTCGTTCTTCAAAATGTACTTTTTGAATTTTCTATAATATTAAACCTAGAAACATGAAATTAAGCGTTTAGAGCCTGGATTAAGTGAGAACCTACAAAAGGGCACTTTTTGGTACTTTTTCGTTCTTCAAAAGGTACTTTTTGTGTTTTTTATAATATTGATCCTAGAAACATGAAATTAAGCATGTGGAGCCCGGAGTTTATTAGAATCTATAAAAGCAATTAGGGACTTGAGTGAATGAAAATTTAAACTGGAATATTTTCTGGTACTTTTTCAATTTGCTATAATATTGAACTTAGGAACATGAAAATAAATAAAATGGTACTGGTACTTTTAGAGCTTTTTAAAATATTGAATATATAAACATAAAATTAAACACGCAGTATCCCAATTGAACGAAAATTGAAAAAAGCATACTCTGGTACTTTTTTGTTCTTTTACTAATACTTTTCGAATTTTCTATAATATTGAACCTAAAAACATTAAATTGGACATGTAGCTTCCTGATTGTATAAAAATCTTTATGCGATTTTTTTGGTTTCTGGTTGAAAATTAAACATGCGTCATCCTGATTTAATGAAAATATATAAAAAGGCACTGTCTGGTACTTTTACGTTCTTCAACTGTTTTTTCTAATTTTCTGTAATATTGAGACTAGAATCATAAAATTAAACTTAAAGAGTTCTCTAAAAGGAGAATTTTTGATATTGCAGATATATATACATTTACAATAATGATATTTATTTTATTCCATTACGATGAGGGTAGCGAAGCACACTGGGTATAGCTAGTTAATAATAAATTTACTCTTTTCAATAAAAACAGTTTACAAATTTATTTCAATGCAAACACAAGCTATGCTTTTTCACCAGTAAGTACACTTACAACTTTTATTATTACTGATTTCCTTCCGGTTGATGAATGTAGGATGTACCAGTTTTTGGTGCTTTACTTTTTCACAATTTAGTAAAACAAATATTGCGTGCTATTTGTTACACATTTATTTAAAAAAAATTGTATAATTAAGTTAACCAGTCAGTGAGGATATCACACAGACTGTGTGGACTTTAACAAAAACCTTTAGAACTAACCATTTCAAATGTGTATATGTATGTGTTTGTAATATAAAAAGAAGTTTAATTTTCGTTTGTTATTTAATATTTATTCGAATTCTATTTTACATTTTTCTTCTATTTTAAGTAACAAAAGCTAAAACTTGTACAAGTCATGTTTATATAAGTAAAAAATAGGAATGAGTATTAGTAAGTGTATACATGGAGCCTTACCCATTTCCGTTTTACTACAATATATCCGTTTTTCAGTTTTGTGTATAATTTTTCATTATTTAGCTTTATTTAAAAATTTTGATTTTTGTTGTACAAAATTTTGTCTATGTATATCTGGGTAAAGTTGTTGTTTTTGTTTAATTTAGAGTTTTTTGGCAAAATATTTATTTTATAAACTCTTAGTTGTGTTTCGAATTAGAAGTATATTTATAGGCCAATCAGTTAAGAAGCTTTTCATTTTATATGTTTTTTGTTTGGCATGTGTTCGTGAAACGTTTAAGGTGTCATTTATTGAATATTTTTATTCCGTTTGGCTTTTATTTTTGTTTTACAATTTGATTTTATAATTTTGTGGTTATACAAATGTGGGTTGGGCCATTCGCTTGCTCGCCTTAGCAAACATTTCAAGTCAAATTTGACACATGGTTTTGTTGCGTGTACGAAAATATTTGAAAAGTTGAAGAAAAAAACTATAAAATTAAAGAATTTCAAGGAACTAAAATTTTGTGACTTTTTTAGGAAATTATGTTTCATTCAGAATAAATTTTTAAACTGCTGGTAATTAAGAAATTTATGTGTTAAATATTAGACACGCTTTTCATATTAAGTTGAAAACTATATAAATAAAAGATTTATGTTTATTTGAGTTGACACTTTTAGTTCTTAATTTAAGCAATTAAAATTTGTGTTTTTTAGGATTTTGATTTTTTTTACTAAGAACACTAGACTATATTAAATGGAAACTAATCAAACATTGATATAAACTATTATAGATTCACAATTACGACGCAATACGGGGTCTTTGTGTATAAAAAATTTTTATAATTTTTTTTTACTTTAATTTAGTGTTTATTAACAACAAACCAATTGTTAAATTTTTAAATATTAAAAATTTCGTTTATTTTAACATAAGAATTTGTTAATAATATACTGCAAAATATTTTGATGTCGGCAACTTTTGTTTTATTTTAATTTGCTAGACAGCATGTGGTTGGTAAAGAAAACAAAATAATACTTTTTATAGATAAAATAACACATATGTATTTTTTAAACCACAAATTCTTTAGGGATTCATCATTCATTGAAGATGGCAAAAAAAACTCAGAAATGTTATTAACTTAAAAAATAGAAATTTTTTAAAATTTCTTAAGAGAATTTATTTTCCAATATTTTATTTGAACTAAATAAAAATATCAAATTGTACCTTTGGCTTTTGTCTTACAAATATTTACACGTTTGCCGATTTGGTCACACTCTGCTAAATTCTAACATTTAATTTATTTTTTTTATATTTGTTAACATCGTTTTTCATTCTACCTCTTTATCTTCTAAGTAAATTATTATGTTTGTCGTAATCCTTTATTATATTTCTATCACGTTTCTATTTCAATTTCACACTTTCGCCTGATTGAACACATTTTCAATCTATATATTTCAATATTGTGTTCTTTTTTATTTCAAATGCAGCTAGAAAATTATTGTCTTTTCACCTGCTATAGTTTAGTAGATTTTCATCTGATAATGCTGTAAATGTAGTGGTATTTGATTTAACAAGTTTCACATGATTTGGAATAGTATGTTTGGTCAATTTATTAAAAACTTTATTTGTTTCTAAACATAGTTGATTGAATCTACAGGAGTGTGGCGTCAATTTAAGTATTTTATGTTATCAAAGAGTAATAAACTTTCAATTATTTTGAGTGTGATATTTGTTTTGTTATATTAAGTAATCATCAATACAAAGAACATGCTAGACTATGGACTTGGATGTACATATACGTGAAGACTATACACTAGACTTTAGATTCCATATAGTCTAGACAAGACTATAGACTAGACTATAGACTAGACTATAGACTAGACTATAGACTAGACTATAGACTAGAGTATAGACTAGAGTATAGACTAGACTATAGACTAGACTATAGACTAGACTATAGACTAGAGTATAGACTAGACTATAGACTAGACTATAGACTAGACTATAGACTAGACTATAGACTAGACTATAGACTAGACTATAGACTAGACTATAGACTAGGCTATAGACTAGACTATAGACTAGACTATAGACTAGACTATAGACTAGACTATAGACTAGACTATAGACTAGACTATAGACTAGACTATAGACTAGACTATAGACTAGACTATAGACTAGACTATAGACTAGACTATAGACTAGACTATAGACTAGACTATAGACTAGACTATAGACTAGACTATAGACTAGACTATAGACTAGACTATAGACTAGACTATAGACTAGACTATAGACTAGACTATAGACTAGACTATAGACTAGACTATAGACTAGACTATAGACTAGACTATAGACTAGACTATAGACTAGACTATAGACTAGACTATAGACTAGACTATAGACTAGACTATAGACTAGACTATAGACTAGACTATAGACTAGACTATAGACTAGACTATAGACTAGACTATAGACTAGACTATAGACTAGACTATAGACTAGACTATAGACTAGACTATAGACTAGACTATAGACTAGACTATAGACTAGACTATAGACTAGACTATAGACTAGACTATAGACTAGACTATAGACTAGACTATAGACTAGACTATAGACTAGACTATAGACTAGACTATAGACTAGACTATAGACTAGACTATAGACTAGACTATAGACTAGACTATAGACTAGACTATAGACTAGACTATAGACTAGACTATAGACTAGACTATAGACTAGACTATAGACTAGACTATAGACTAGACTATAGACTATAGACTAGACTATAGACTAGACTATAGACATTTTACTGAACTATAGACTAGACTATGGAATAGACTTTATACTCGACTTGACTATGACTATATATTGACGGTTTTCTTTTTCTTCAAAATGTGTACAAATTATTTTGATGCTGTATAAACATTTGAGAGATGTTACTCCTTGACCCTTCAACGTAACCTTACACCAATATATAAACTAAATAACAAATAAAATAATAAACTACAATTAATTAAAATACAACAAAAATTCCAATAATTTCTTTGTTTGCTTTTTGTGTTGTTGTATGTTGTTGTTTTTATAGGCCCATCATCAAAACACTTAAAATAAATTGTTTAATTTAACGCATTAATGGGCCATAAAAATTATGATAAGTGATCATTATAAAATACAACATTTTCAAACTCTACTAAATCAGAGCGTCATATAGACAGTCTGTCTGCTGCTAACTGGCTGACTGACTCTTAAGCATTTCTTTTCAAAAAAAAATTACATACATATTTTATTTTGTTTATTTTTGTATTTAAAATTAAACATATGTTTGCTGTACATTTTATGTATTATATGAAAAGAAAAAAATTATTGGTTATTAAATGTGTGTTAAGATATTAAAATTTTATTATTTTTTTTAAAAATCTTAAGATTTAAAATGCGTTTTTTTCGATAATCAAGAGGTAATGGAAAAATATTTTCTTAAGTTCTATAAGTTTTATGAAATTTTTAATAATCTATAATTATATATAAAAGAGAAGGTTTATAAATGCTTTATAAAGTTATTGATTGTTTTGACCGTATTTTGAGCGAAAAACAAAAACTCTATATTTTGAGTGAAAACATAAACTCCGTTTTTCTCGAAAACTATAAGGGCCCATCTTTACGTGAGGAATTAGGGATTAAATTAAATTATTTAATCAATTATTTAATTTAGTTTGATATTTTAAGCCCCCAATTTAAAATTGATCAAGAAATTCCAAAAAAATTAATACATTTTTTTATTAAAATAACCATTAAAATATTTGATTTATCCCTTAGTATAAATTATGGAGACTTCACAATATATTTTTTGTTTAAAATTTAAGTTTTCATAAATTTTCATATTAAATTTACAATTGTTTTTTTTGAGTGAAAAAGTACGCTTTTCTCGAAAACTATAAGATATAAAGCAAAAACTAGCCAAATCTGTGATCACTTTTATTTCATATTAAAAACATATTTTTCGAGTAAAATGAAAAGAATTGTAACCCATAGTGCAAATATTACAGACTACAGACTAGACTATAGACTAGAATATAGACTAGACTACAGACTAGTCTATAGATTAAACTATAGAATATTCTAGAGACTAGTTTAATAATAATTAACTTCGGCTAAAAGAATTGTTGATAATTTGTTAGTACTCAACCATGTTTCTTTAGCACTCAACACTTTCTTAACTAACCTATCAACCTTTCAAAATTTTCAAGGTCTGCAGACCATTGTTTTCTGACAACGATATATTTTCTTTCCTTAAATTATAGTTTTAATAGATTTTTATGCCCTATATTTGTTTTGGTTTATTGTTAGGTTCCCCCATAAACTATTTTCCTTCAACAACAATCAAACTAAAGCAAACAAAAAAAAACACAAACTATATAAAAGAAAAACTTTCTACAAGTGAGTGACACACTCCAATTTTTAAGATGTCATTCCAAAGTAGTGAAAGTATTATAAATATATGTGCGTGCGTGTTTCTGTCTGTTTGTCAGTCTTTGTCCTGTCTTTATAACCATACAAGAAGTATTCCAAAAAGACTTTATTATGGTGACCATAAATCTTAACACCCCTACTCAAAATATTCGTTTTATTTGTATGTTGATAAAATATTTGTAGCTAAATATTTGATTTGCTTCAAAGATTTTCTTTTACACAAAGCTCTAAATAATTTTTCTTGCTTAAATATTTAGAATGAATGAAGTATATGGTATTATTTAGTTGTGGCCATCACATATCCCAGAATATCTAGAGACATAAAAACATACATACAGTATCACGGCTCTACGATAAATGTTTGTGTATATTTGTTGTTCTTTATATGTTTTCAAACTCATTCGTCGTATCTATAAAATATATTTTATAGCATTTTTCCCTTTGTCGAATTTGGTCTTTTATGTTATTCTTTAAGAAGATAAGTGGCCTTTGAAAGTGTTTAAAAGGTCGTTTTTATTGAGTGGTGTGGGGGGTGTGTGCGTCTGTAGGTTTTTGTAATAAAGCAAAGTGTGACATGGTTTGTGTATCTTTCGGATATGTGTATTTATGTAATATATCATAGGAAAAGTCAGGTAATTTTCTTTTTATCTATGTGTTTTCTATGTATGGTTCCCCAGTTTTGCAAATTTTATTAATTGTTAGAAAAAGTAAACATTAATAAAGTGTTGAAAATGTAGAAATTGTTTTATTAAAAGTCAATCTGGACGAGGCTAATTAGAATATTATCGATGAAGATATTTTGTGTATTAAAAATATTTGTAAACTGAAGTGTGTATTTTCGACTATGTAATAGTCAATAGTCTAATCTATAGAAATGTTTATAGTGTAGTATTTAGTCTAATCTATAGTCTAGTATATAATATTGTCTATAGTCATGTCTATAGTCTAGTCTATAGTCAAGTTTATAGCGTAGTCTATAGTTTAGTCTATTGTCTAGTCTGTTGTCTAGTCTATTGTCTAGTGTATAGTCTAGTGTATAGTCTAGTGTATAGTCAAGTTTATAGTGTAGTCTAAATTCTAGCCTATTGTCTAGTCAATAGTCCAGTTTATAGTCTGTTCTATTGTCTAGTCTATAGCCTAGTGTATATTCTAGTCTATAGCCTAGTCTATAGCCTAGTTTATAGTCCAGTCTAAGTCTAGACTATTGTCTAGTCTTGAGTCAAGTCTATAGTTAAATCTATAGTCTAGTCTATAGTCTAGTCTATAGTCCAATCTATAGTCTAGTCTATATTCTAGTATATAGCCTAGTCTTTATTCTAGTCTACCGTTAAGTCTAGTCTATAGCCTAGTCTATAGTCCAGTTTATAGTCTAATCTATAGTCTAGTATATAGTCTAATCTATACTCTAGTCTATAGTCTAGTATGTAGTCCAGTCTATAATATAGTGTATTGTCTAGTCTATAGTCAAGTCTATAGTTAAGTCTATAGTATAGACTATAGTCCAATCTATAGTCTAGCCTTTTGTCTAGTCTATAGTCAAGTCTATAATCAAGTCTGTAATCCAGTATATAGTCAAGTCTATAGTCAAGTCTATAGTCAAGTCTATAGTCAAGTCTATAGTCAAGTCTATAGTCAAGTCTATAGTCAAGTCTATTGTCAAGTCTATAGTCAAGTCTATAGCCTAGTCTATATTATAGTCTATAGTCCAGTCTAAGTCTAGATTATGGTCAAAGTCTACAGTTAAGTCTATAGTCCAATCTATAGCTTAGTCCATAGCCTAGTCTATATTTTAGTCTATAGTCCAGTCTAAGTCTAGTCTTTTGTTTAGTCTATTATCTAGTCCATAGTATAGTCAGTAGTCCAATCTATTATCTAGTTTTCATATTTTGTAATAAGAACTTTTCAAAATTGTGTGTGTCATCAGAATAAACAATAAAATCGTTTGAATAAGTTCATTGACTTCATGTGACTATAAATATTTACATAATACTCGTATTGATAGCATCATCACATTGGTAGTCCATTCAAATCATACAATTTACATGTAAATTTTTCTTATAAATCATGTTCAACAATATTACTTTGTTCTTTTTTTATTCTTTCGAGAAAATCTGCAAAATATTTATATTTAATTTAACACACAAGAAAAAACACTTTTATTGTTTTCCTTGAATTTGACATAAGATTGATCAGACAAAAGACAACCTCGTATAAAGAACTTGCAAAACGTCAATAACTCTTTGTAACAATTAGGTCAAATTATTAACAAAAAATATAAATAATACAATAATTGTTTGTTTGTTTGTTTTTACCTCTTAACACAAACAACATCCATCAATATTAAAACTTTATTGAGCATTTTGTTTAATATTCAAAATTACTTAATAATTAATCTTTTCGTTTTTTTATTTTTAATTGGAGAACGATTACCCAAGAGCGTTAATTGCTAATTATGCATTTACCAGACCTAGTATAACCCACTTTTTGTTTAAGTGTTTTTTTGGGGGGATGGAGGTAATAATAAAAACTTGATAAATGTTTCCCTCTTGACTAAACTCACTTTAGTGTTGAGTGATGAAGATATATTTTGCATCATTATAATGTTTATATTTTATTTCTATTTCATCTAGATTTGCTTGTTTATTTTTCATTTTTTGGGTTTATATTCTGTTATTTAAATCAAAAACTTAATAAGTTTTTAAGTACGTGTGTATTAAAGTACATATCAAGAAACGAATATATCTTAATGACTACAATATGGAATAGAACTACCACCCAGATGGAACACAATAATAGCAAGGACAGTTGTGTGTAGTTAACATAATCACTCTATAGTCTACTCTATAGTATAGTCTATAGTCTAGTCTATAGTCTAGTATAAAGTGTAGTCTATAGTCTAGTCTATAGTCTAGTCTATAGTCTAATCTATAGTCTAGTCTATAGTCTAGTCTATAGTCTAGTCTATAGACTAGTCTATAGTCTAGTCTATAGTCTAGTCTATAGTCTAGTCTATAGTCTAGTCTATAGTCTAGTCTATAGTCTAGTCTATAGTCTAGTCTATAGTCTAGTCTATAGTCTAGTCTATAGTCTAGTCTATAGTCTAGTCTATAGTCTAGTCCAGACGTCGGCGCTAGTATTGTTCTGACAACGAAGATTTTCGGCAAATTACATGTACACAACACGATCGCATACGAACCTCTAAACAAGAGCATCAAAAATACAAATATTTTATTTAGTTGCTTGACAGCATTCAACAAAGCAGGTTGATGTCGCTTTGTTTAAGAAATTGCAAACACAACTTGAAAAAACAAAAACAATTTGCAAAATAAAGAGCATAATTTACAAAAACAACGTACACTCTAAATAATTTTCTAGAATGCATAACAATGAAAGTAAATAAGTTAATCTTGTTTCATACTTTTTTTGTACATTTTAATTAGAAATGTTGTTTCTATGTGAAGAAATTATCATTCTTAAGTACATTGATTACACATTGTTTATAAATATTCGCATTTTACAGTAATGCTATTTAATCTTCAAAATTAAAAAAAAACAAATAATTTTTTCAGTGCAATTTCAATGAAAAAATGCCAATAGTGTGTGTGTAGTGGTGATTTTTTTATCTGCCTCTCTATCCGCCGGTATATGGTCTAGTCTATAGTCTAGTC
>NC_060951.1:47241536-47298933 GCF_022045245.1 Lucilia cuprina | reverse complement strand
TCTAGTCTATAGTCTAGTCTATAGTCTAGTCTATAGTCTAGTCTATAGTCTAGTCTATAGTCTAGTCTATAGTCTAGTCTATAGTCTAGTCTATAGTCTAGTCTAGGCAAGTCCATAGTACAGTTTAGTCCAATGTCATTTTGTTTCCATATTATTTTTTGATCTATTAATATTTTGTAATAAAATTTTATAGGTTTTGCGAATTTTATTAAAAAGTACAATTTCACACCTATTCTTCTTCTCTAAACAGAAATTTCCTCCCATATTTAATTATTTCCAGAAAAGTGTTAATGTTTTAAAAGAAAATTGCTAAGAAAATCGAATTAAAATTAATGAACTAAATTAAACAAAATCGAAATCCATTTAATACTTTTTCTTAACAACTCATTAATAGAACAAATAATGTTCTAATATCGATATTTTTAAATTATATTAAAGTTTTCTCTTTTTGCTTTTTTATTCATTATTCATTTCTTTTAATCTTAAAAGGCACATTTTTACTATAATAAATTTTATACGAAAAAAGGTAGTTTTGATTGTATCATGTACGGGTTGTCAACATACATGACAGGATATTTGTAAAAACAAATAGAACACGCTTACACATATATCGCACGTGTGTGTGTGTCTGTCATTAATTCTTATATACATATTTGTCTTTTTGTGGGCTTTTTTGAAGGTTGCTATTAAGTCATGTTGTAGAGAGACTTAATAGATAAAAGACAATAAAATGTACCATGAAATCGCAAACGGAAGTAAAAAGGAATTTCCGACAAACATTTTAAAATTTGTGTTGTTGTATTTGTTTGCATTTCTTTGTTGTAAATGTGTTTGTTGTAGACTACCATAACATTTAATAAAGGTCATGAAAATTACAAATGTTTTGTTTGTTAAGAATTCATTAATTATTTTGTCTAATTTAATAATAATATTTGTTTCAGCATTGAACAAAGGTTTCTTATGTATTGTATGATGATTGCTGCTTTGATTCCTAAATCTTTGAAATTGTTTATAAAATAGGTAGCCATAATTATAACAAATCAAAAACAATTATAAAAATTGTAATTGTGATTCATTGTATTGTTATAATAGAAACAATATTCGTAATTATACAAGAAAAAGCAACAATTTAACACAACAACTAGGAAATAAACACAAATAATTGCATTCAAAACATTGGAATCAAAAGTTTAAAATAGTTTAATGGCGGTCAAGGCTAAAATAACAGCATTTTCAACACTCGATCTACATAAACTAAATAGTAAATGAATAAATAATGCTCTTCTAAAAACAACTGCAAACAATACACATATAGTGAAAAAGTCAGGTATGGAAAATGCAGTATATTTTAACTTTATAAACCTTAGCTAAATAGTCTAATTAGTTAATAGATAGTATGTCATCTAATTTAATATAATCGTCTAGTTCCCGTTTGATTAAATAAAATAGTCAGTAGATAAATCAGTGGACTAGTCAATAAATTATTCTAATTCATAGACCGGTCCATTAATAACATTCTATGTCAACTTTACTAGTCAAAAAACAACTTAATAACATTCTTCGTAGATCAATGAATGTATTGCATAATAGTCCATTAACTAGTCAATTTAATAATCTCTTGACTAGTAAATAAAAATCTTTAAAAATTAATTTCAAAATTTAAATTTTCCATGCCTGCAATAACTATAAATAGAGTGCAATTGATGAGAAAATTACACTCATAACAAGTTTTACTATTATTTACATGTTTATGTTTATTTATGTAGTGTTTTGGTATGTGTGTTGGTAATAGTAAAAGTATGCAAAGAACATTTTCATATCCGTTTACAATATTTTATTTTATTTTTTGTACTAACAAAAACATTATAATAGAGCACATACTACAAAGTACTAGATTGTAAATAAAATTTTAATGCAATTTTGTGCATCTGTATAATTATAATGACGTTATTTATATATTCATATGTATGTACAAAGCAGTTTATTAACATATGTGCAAGTTTTTATAATAGAAATTATAAATAATAAATAAAAGGCTTTTCCTTCTTTACTAACACTATATATTCTCGCTCTTAGTGCTATAAGAAATTATGTGCTTTCAAAGGCAATACAAATCAAAACAGCAACAAGAAGGAAACCAACACCATCAACAGAAGAAAAATTCAATGCATTTGTACAGTTTTGGGCGTCCGTCAGACTGACTAGGTGGGTTGTTGTTTGATTGTTATTTACTTTGTATCTACCATGTTTTATGCATAACAAAGTGTTTAGTTTTTATTTGCTATTGTGTCAGTAGCTTTAGTAATTCTTACGGAAAATTGCTCAAAATTTAGAAATATTAACTTTAACTCAAAAAATAATAAAGCATTGTGGGAAAAGTGCCGGAGCATATAATTTTTTTAATTTAACAAAATAACAACCAAAATGCTTTAAAGATTTTTTATTTATTATAGTGGCGCTTTAGTCCTTTTTCAGAGTATATATGTGTATACATATATGTATAAGGATTTTTTAACACTTTATATAATCTCATTAGAAAATAATGTAGTAAATAATGTTTAGTGACTGGAAATACAAACACACATAATGTAGTACACTGAAACATTTTTATAACTAACTGCTAATGGATTATACTATATTCTAAACTGTATACAAAACTGTATACTAGACTATAAACTAGATTATAGACTAGACTATAGACTAGACTATAGACTAGACTATAGACTACACCATAGACTAGACTATAGACTAGACTATAGACTAGACTATAGACTAGACTATAGACTAGACTATAGACTAGACTATAGACTAGACTATAGACTAGACTATAGACTAGACTATAGACTAGACTATAGACTAGACTATAGACTAGACTATAGACTAGACTATAGACTAGACTATAGACTAGACTAAAGACTAAACTATAGACTAGACTAAAGACTAGACTATAGACTAAAGACTAGACTATAGACTAGACTAAAGACTAGACTATAGACTAGACTAAAGATTAGACTATAGACTAGACTATAGACTAGACTATAGACTAGACTTTAGACTAGACTATAGACTAGACTATAGACTAGACTATAGACTAGACTATAGACTAGACTAGACTTTACACTTGACTTTAGATTAGGCTATAGACTAGACTACAAACTAGATTTTACTAGACTATAAGTTACATGAGTAAATTGAATCGATTTCATTGTCTTTCTAATAACACCCTATACTTTTTCTAACTGTAATTTTAATGCGTAACATCTTCTTTATATCTGATTTATAATTATGTCCTTGCGTGCTTTAAAAATTAGTCTTTTTTCGTTCATTCGTTCAATGTCTTATTCGAACTGTTATTTATCAATTATATTCTGTGCGTAAAGACAATTTGTCTTATGATTAAGAGAGTTAAGTATCAAAAAAGAAAGACATATTGTCAAAGACACGCAGTGGAGCTTATTTATGGCAAGAGTTTTTCCCCTTTTTGAGGACTAATTTTCAAAAAAGTAAATTGTATACTTTATGTGTTTTTTCTTGTTAGTTGTTTTGGTACCAAATTGGCATTAAGTGATTTAAGTAGGCTTTAGTGTATTTTTTGCTGTTGCTCTTATCATTATATGAATTACTGAAAACTTTTTAACTTTATTTCCTTTGTCGTTTCATTTATTCAGGGTATTTTTTATAAATATTAAAGGATATTTGTTAGTAGGAAATAAACTTAAAGTAAATTATAATAATTTCTATAGAATTGAAAACTTTTGTGCTTAAATTTCTTTTACCTGACCACGACAATAACTACAGTATCATTAAATTAATTATTAATTATATGCTCCCCATAAAAAGGAAACTTTTTTGTGATTCCTTACAAACAAAATTATATAGTCAAAGGTTATGGCCACACATTTCAGGCTAAATAACTTAATTTTTATAGAGCTTTGGCACAATTTAAACAAACCCTCAAAGAATTAATTTATTAAACTGAACGACTTTAATTTAATTTTTCATGTTTTGTTAATATTAAGCAATTTTATTTGCATTGCATGTGATCTGCCGGCTCCAAAAAATCTTACCCCATATTAACACCAATAACAACAGTAACAATAATTAAACAACAAACATGACCCAAATAAATAATTTCTTTAAAATCAAAACCCAAATGTCCGTAAATCCGCTAAAAAACGTTTTCAGTTTCAGCCAACACAAAAATCAATAGGGAAATAAAAGACTAAAAAATTTGAATACTGAGTGGCAGTTACTTTCCATTCCTTACCCAGCCTTGTTGCTACCTTGTTGACACGTGCAGCACGCAATATTGCCAAACCAAATAGTAGCAAATACAAAAAAAAATACATGGAAAGTTATATAGAAGTATTAGTAGTAAAAGAAACAATAAAAATTCCTTTTTGATCGACTACCTCGACGAATAAAAAATTTCTATAAATCCTTAAGTGAAACAAAAAAATAAATATAAAACCATTTTAGAATTGCTTAAGGAGAAATCACTGGCGACATTTAAAACAAAATTCTTAAATAAATTTTATTTGTATCTTTAGTTTTTTTTTGTAGCAATAAAACTTTCTTAACTGACTGAAATACTTTACCTGTCTTAAAATAAATGCCTTGCAAAAGTTTCTTTCATGTTCCATTTTAGTTGTATTCAAATAGACATTTGAATGTTAAGTATAAATTAAGGGTGTGAAGTTAAATTCGTCGGCCAGATACGTCCCACAACACATTTGTCAAATACGTTCCACATACTGTAAAATTCGTTTTCAAATTAAATTAATTGATTTTTTAATAAAACAAACGCCAAATAAAATGTTTTTGTGAAAACAAGTAAAAATATATTAAAATATATTCCGAAAATAAATATGTAAAATAAAAATTAATTAAAATAAGTGTATACTCATAAAAAATGGTGGTTAAATATAAAATTTTCAAATGAAAAAAATCGACACTTTGAGAAGACATGAATTGGGGTACCGGCATAGTGGGAGTAGCCCAGGACTAGTTCTTTCCAAAAACATATAGTTTATATGCAATTCCAGCTCTGGATAATTTTTACGAATTTTTGAAAAAACATAAAATTTTGCCAAAAAATCAGAAATTTTCAAGTGGCTCCCACGGGTATTTAGAGAAGACATGAATCGGGGTAGCGAAAAACTGGAAGTAGCCCAGGACTAGTTCTTTCCAAAAACTAATAGTTTATATGCAATTCCAGCTCTGGATAATTTTTACGATTTTTCAAAAAACACAAAATTTTGCCAAAAATTCTGAAATTTTCAAGTTGCTCCAACGGGTATTTAGAGAAGACATGAATCAGGGTAGCGAAAAACTGGAAGTAGCCCAGGACTAGTTCTATCCAAAAACATATAGTTTATATGCAATTCCAGCTCTGGATAATTTTTACGAATTTTTGAAAAAACATAAAATTTTGCCAAAAAACCAGAAATTTTCAAGTGGCTCCAACAGGTATTTAGAGAAGACATGAATCGGGGTAGCGAAAAACTGGAAGTAGCCCAGGACTAGTTCTTTCCAAAAACATATAGTTTATATGCAATTCCAGCTCTGGATAATTTTTACGAATTTTTGAAAAAACGTAAAATTTTGCCAAAAAATCAGAAATTTTCAAGTGGCTCCAACGGGTATTTATAGAAGACATGAATCGGGGTAGCGAAAAACTGGAAGTAGCCCAGGACTAGTTCTATCCAAAAACATATAGTTTATATGCAATTCCAGCTCTGGATAATTTTTACGAATTTTTAAAAAAGCATAAAATGTTGCCAAAAAAACAGAAATTTTCATGTGGCCCCAACGGGTATTTAGAGAAGACATGAATCGGGGTAGCGAAAAACTGGAAGTAGCCCAGGACTAGTTCTTTCCAAAAACATATAGTTTATATGGAATTCCAGCTCTGGATAATTTTTACGAATTTTTGAAAAAGCATTAAATTTTACCAAAAAATCAGAAATTTTCAGCGAGTATTTGGAGAAGAAATAAATCGGGGTACCAACAGAGCGGAAGTAAACCAGGACCTGACTTTTCCAAAAATATATAGCTTAAATGCAATTCCAGCTATGGGTAAATTTTACGATTTTTTAAACATTAAGTTTTACAAAAATTGGAGTAATTTAAATATGTGCATAGGTAAATTATTTTCTCGTGAAAGATTGAATTCCAGGCGGTAAAAAACTGTAAAAACTTCACTACGTCTACGAATACAAAAAATGTAATTTCAAAAACTATACAATGGTCATTTGGAGTGGGCTTGGATTGCTGAAAAAATCTCAAATTTTCTCAACAAATTGCTTTTTTCGGCTTTTTTAGATTTAGATTGTGAAATATTTAGTTTTTAAATACATTTTCTAATATTCACAGCAAATTTTACTTTTGCTACTTTTTCAAGAGCATTTGTGAAGCCTTTAAATTTTAAAAATGTTTTTATTTTTTAGGAAATTCGACTTACTTTCTAGATAAAGTCTCTATGAAAATTAAAAATCAAAGATTTCACAATTTTCTGAATTAGTTTAGGGTTTTTGAGATTCATTTTCCAATTATCACAACAAATTGTAAAATATTACCTGGGAATGGTTATCGTGAAAGTTCAGTGCACTTTAACGTTCAAGTAGAGTCTAAGCGACTCCGTTTTAACTTTATTATTACCTGCAACATTATGTCCTTTAAGAATTTATATAAATCATATATAAAAAACCCGATCCTAACAACAAATTTACAAAAAAGACCCAAAACGACCAATCCAATTGACACAGATGCAAAAACATTTTTAATTTGTGTAAAATTTACATAATATTTTGCTACCTGTATCACTCTCATCATAAATTCTTAAAAATTATGAATTACCGCGATATTTGTACCTATCCTGATATAAATTAATTCACAGTATTTAAAGTTAAACATTACCTTTTTGGTTTAATCAATTTAATTTTTTGTTTGATTGTCGGTATATGAGCAATTATCAAAGTTTTTTAAATTTTATTTTTTCCACACCTTGGATCCGCTCCTGAAATAAAATGTACCCAGCATCAAAAAGCATCGCTCTATAAATATTTAATTCCTTCAAACTATAATTTTTTAATTGCATTCCCATATAAATCAAGCTCGCAATATTCAGATATTAATTGTTTTTTTTTTTTAATTTTACTAATTCTATATTTTTCAAAAACTACTTATAGGCAACAAGTTAAAGCATTACTGAAATTAAATTTCTTAATTTTTTTTAAATAAATCTTATGCGCTAAATTTGAATAATTTTTACAATTATGTGCAATTTTTTCAAATATTACACATATAAATACTACAATTTTACGGATTTTTTTAAATAATTGAGTGAAACCCTCTATAACTTTTGCTTGCCTCGATTAAAATGATTTACGCTAACGGATTCATCACATATTAGGGTCAGTTTATATTCACACAAAATATTTTGAATGTGCCATCAAAAAATTTTTTTCTATTTTTTTAACTCTAAAATTAAAAATGTTTGCCAAAAAAAAGTTGTCAAGATCGGTTGACAGATTCGCCCTATAAAGAAATATATATACTAACAATTTTATGGTAGTAAATGGGTAAATAAGTTAAAATTTTAAAATCAAATGCTATTTCTTTGGGAAATGTTAAATATAGTTCTTCAAGAATATATGAAATACCCAGGAAGTACATGCAGCATTATTTTTTTGCTAGTCAAATGTTCTAGTCACTGCTCCTGTGCTTAGATTTTCTATTGTTCTTCAAATAATGGTTTTAACATTCACCTGCAAATTTATTTTGTTATCTTATTTGTAAAACACAATTGTTTCACGCAATCGGTTAAAATATGAAAACTAAGTAACAAATCGAAAATAAAGCTCATACTCCTATACTAGATTAACAGTCATTACTAAAGTACCTCAAAGTTATGCAGACGCTAATTACTAGTCACTGAAAAGTAACTGGTTATGGAAGAACAACCCTTAAAATAGTTTTTAATGGGTATTCTCCAAAAATTTCTGAATTTTTTGCAAAATTTTATGTTTTTTCAAAAATTCGTAAAAATAATTTAGAGCTGAAATTGCATATAAACTATATGTTTTTGGAAAGAACTAGTCCTGGGCTACTTCCGGTTTTTCGCTACCCCGATTCATGTCTTCTCTAAATACCCGTTGGGGCCACATGAAAATTTCTGTTTTTTTGGCAAAATTTTATGCTTTTTTCAAAAATTCGTAAAAATTATCCAGAGCTGGAATTGCATATAAACTATATGTTTTTGGAAAGAACTAGTCCTGGGCTACTCCCACTATGCCGGTACCCCAATTCATGTCTTCTCAAAGTGTCGATTTTTTTCATTTGAAAATTTTATATTTAACCACCATTTTTTATGAGTATACACTTATTTTAATTAATTTTTATTTTACATATTTATTTTCGGAATATATTTTAATATATTTTTACTTGTTTTCACAAAAACATTTTATTTGGCGTTTGTTTTATTAAAAAATCAATTAATTTAATTTGAAAACGAATTTTACAGTATGTGGAACGTATTCGACAAATGTGTTGTGGGACGTATCTGGCCGACGAATTTAACTTCACACCCTTGTATAAATTATATATTTTTTTTAAAGTTACAATGTAATTTTTTGTTGAAAATAGTATAAATAAGAAGATTGACTATAAGCTGGACAGCATTTCAGATTTCTAGCGTTTTTAATTATATGTAATTTAATGTTTATTTTGCAACACTATTTTCAGTGTCCTTGGGTAAATAGACCCAAAGACTTCTTTATCAGTATACAACCTAGTTTATAGTCTAGTTTATAATATGGATTACAATCTAGTTTATATTCGTTACGACTGTGTAGTCTATAGACTAGACTATAGTGTAGTTAATAATATCGAATTCAATCTGGACTATAATCTAGTTAATAGTTTACACTATTGTTTAGTTCATAATTTACACTATTGTCTAGTCAATAGTTTGGACTGTAGTCAAGTCTAGTCTATAGTTTGTACTATAGTCTAGTTTATAGACTGAACTAAAGTTCAGTCTATGGTATAAACTATAGTCTAGTCTATAGTTTGAACTATAATCAAGTCTATAGTATGGACTATAATCTAGTCTATAGTGCAGTCTTTTGTGTGAACTATTATTATATTATATGGACTTGGCTATAGTCTGAACTATATGTATAGTCTAGTTTTTAGTGGCTATAGTCTGAACTATAGTGTATAGTCTAGTTTGTAGTTGGCTATAGTCTAGTCTATAATTTAATTTATAGTCTAGACTATAGTCTAGTCAACAATTTATACATGTAGTCTACACTATTATCAAGTCTATAGTCTAAAGTCTAAACTATTCTACTCTAGAGTGTAGACTGTAGTCTTTTCTATAGTCTGGACTAAAGTCTAGTCTATAGTAAAGTCTATAGTCTCGACTATAGTCAAGTCTAGACTCTTTTTCTATAGTGTTTACTATAGTCTAGTTTATATGCTTGTCTAGTCTATAGTCTGGATTATATTTTACACTACTGTCCGGACTATAGTCTAGTCTACTTTATAGTATACATATATTGTCTATAGTAAGGCCTACTCTATAATCTGGACTATATCCTACTCGATAATCAAGCATATAATCTACTCTATAGTCTAGACTATAGCCTATTCTATAATCTAGACTATTGTCTGCTCTATAGTCTGGACTAAAGTCTCTATAGTTTTGTATTCTAAACTATAATCTACTTTATAGTTGGGACTATAGTAAGGACTTAATTCTATTTTATAGTTTAATCTATATTTTGCTAAATTTTTAATATATTTTATAAATTGTGTCCCAAAAAAATGTAAACGAAATTATTAATAATTTAGTAATTCTTGTTCTTTTGTTCGCAAAATAAAAAAAATGAACAAAAGAAAAAAAAACAATAAATGTGTTGATTAAGTTCATGTCAATGTCCAGTTAAGTTTTTTACATTTTCTGATTACAAAAAAACATTATCGTTTTTATTTGCATAAAATGCAATTTAAATGTAAAACATTTATAATAAAAAAAACTTTACATTACTTGTACTACACTTATAACAAAAAATCTTTTTTTATATTTAAATATTACATACAATTTCTTTTTCTATTACTTACCATACCACCAACTCCACAGTATACCGATAAACCCACCAATAAACCAATATGATTTAAAGCTGCCCTTAATTTTAATGATTTCCAAAAACTTTTCTTACAAATCCCCTTATTGGTTTCAACGGTCTCCATTCTCACATCTAAATGTTTTAGCTTGTTTAAAAGCTCAGCATTAGCATCATCCGTTGCATCAAACTCTACCATTGTTTTAATTTTTTTCGACTTATTTAGTTTTGAAGTTTTCAAATTTATTTGACTTCTTTTATTAGTTTTTATGTTTTCTTTTTTTTATGAAATATAATTTTAATTTTTGTGCTTTTGCATAAATTTTATTTATTTTTCTTTACTTTATGATTTTAATAACATTTCAGTAGTATTTGTCATGAATATTTAGGATTATAATGTTTTTTTTTTCTTTATTTATTTAAAGTTGCTACTTTTTTTTAAGTTTGAAAACTTTTTATAGTAGTTAATTGCGAGAAATAATTAACACTAGGAAAATTTATATTTAAGATTAGAAGTTATAGAGAGATGTTTTAAAAATAATAATGGTAACATATATTCCAAGCAGCATTATATTCTAAAGTCTAGACTATAGACTATTCTAAACATCAGACTATATTCTATAGTCCAGACTATGGTCTATTCTATAGTGCAGACTATGGTCTATCCTATAGTCCAGACTATAGTCTATTCTATATTTCTGATTATATATTCTATACTATAGTCCAGACTTTAGTCTATTCTATAGTCCAGACTATAATCTATTCTATAGTCCAGACTATAGTCTATTTTCTAGTCCAGACAATAGTCTATTCTTTAGTCCAGATTTCAGTATATTCTTTAGTCCAGACAATAGTCTATTCTTTAGTCCGAATTTCAGTCTATTCTTTAGTCCAGACTACAGTATTTTCTTTAGTCCAGACTACAGTCTATTCTATAGTCCTGACTATAGTCTATTCTATTGTCTATTCTATAGTACAGACTATATTCTATAGTTCAGACTACAGTCTATTCTATAGTCCAGACTACAGTTTATTCTATAGTCCTGACTATAGTCTATTCTATTGTCTATTCTATAGTACAGACTATATTCTATAGTCCAAACTACAGTCTATTCTATAGTCCAGAGGCCCTAAAACTTTCTCTTCTTACAAAGTTTTACAAATAAAACTATTAAAAATAATTCCATTAATTAAAAAAGCTTATTAGACCAAATAGCACAAATATTAAAAAAATATTTTTTTTATTTATTTTCTTAGAAGCAATTAAATACGAACAGAAAATTTTCACAGTTTTTCTGTATTTTTTATGTGTGAAAAAATTGTGTTTTTAATATTTGTTTAAACATATTTTTTGCACTAATTATTTTCACACAAAAATTTTTAAAAAATAGTTTAATTATTGTTATTATTTTGCAGCAAAACAAGCAAAACACTATTAATATTTAGATATTTACAGGCAGCATCTCTTAAAATCAAATTTATGTGATGTTTTTTTTTTTCTTGTCATAATGGACACTGGAACGTAAACGTTTGGGTTGTGAACTTGTATATAAAAATAAATTATACGTATAATTAAAATATTTTATTACTGGCAGACACCGAGACGTATGAGTGTCGCAAAATTAACACAAAAACGAATGGTAATGCTTGGTTGTTGAGTTATATGTGTAAATCTGTTTAATATTTTTCAATTATTTTTAATTGAAATATTATATTATGAGAGAAATTATTTTAAAAAAGTAAGCTTTAATTTTTTAATAGCTTTTTTATAGAGACACTTTAACTAATTTTAATTTATTATGTTTTTTAATATTTCCAATATTAATTTTATTATTAATAAGATTTTTGTTTTTATTTTAAAAATATTTTCCATAGCAATTTATTACATTTTTTATTACCATAAATTATTTATTTTTTCATTCACAAAATTTACATTTCTTTGTTTGTTTGCTTTTAAATTTGGAATTTTTTAAATAAACATTTTAATTCATTCGCAAAGTTACGTTATTTTCTTTATTTTCTTCACTAAATTTTATTTGTTTCTTCCGTTATTTCTTCCGTTTAACACGATTTCAAACCTTACGTTACACTATCAAAACACTAACTGATGCTGGATATTCAACTTTTCGTACTCAACCAGTGAATATTTGAACAACGTGTCGGGAAAACTCTTCGTACTTCATATTTTCGTGTTTTTCCTTATAAAAAAATATCTCTTACAAAAATTGTTTTTGCTAACATCATCTTTTAGTTGTTCATCTCGTAAAAATTGTTATTTTTGTTCACATCATCGTCATTGTAGTAATCAAAAATAACATCATCATCATCTTCCTTACCAGCATCAGCACCTATGATGTATAAAAAGTATTCCTTCATATTAAGTGAAAATTCATTCATTGTGTCTGTCTGTCTGTCTGCATGATGAGAATGTGTGAATTATTTAGTGTTAATTTTGCCAACAGTTTTTACTTCAGAAATATTTGTTTGCTTTTGGAAATTTGTTGATTTTTAATATGAGTATTAGTGCGAATTATTTATATATTAAAATATTTAATAATTAACAAGATGATTAAAATAAAATAGGTGTGTGAATTTAAAATCTTTATTTGTTTTTCTCTTTACAGTCTAAACAATAATAAATAATACAATATTTGCAGAAACAAATGTGTAAGTAGTAAAAATTTATTATGCATATCATGTCAAATCTTACTCATCTTTTGCTTCCTCTTTACCTTTTAAGCCCGTTTGAACTCTTTTCTTTTCAACGAATTCCAAAACTTTCATTCAAACCATTATGGAAGAGAAAATTTCTTTTTTGTTTTCTTCTACATGTATTGTTTAAGTCCTTCAAACGTAAACACAACTTGTATGATTCTTGTTTTTTTTTTCTTACAACAAATATTAAACAGGACGTATATTTATATATATATTTGTAATAAGGAAATGTCCTTGAAAAAAACTATAAAAAAGTTTGGAGTCAATTATTTATTTTATTGTTCCGTCTATAGTATACAATTTTCTGTTTGTTGTCAAATTGAAGAGGATAATATTGGTTCATATTTTTTGTCAATATTAATAAATTATGTTTGTAAGAGAAATACAAAATTTTATTTGTATTTTTGAAGGTTCTTTTTGTTTTTGCAAAAAAGAAAATCTAGTCATCAGCTATGACGAATATTTTATTTTTATCTGCAAAGGTTTTACGGATATCCTTAAAAAAAACCAAAATTTTAATAATTTTTTCAGCAACGACATTTAAAACTTATTTTAAGACTTTAAGAATTCTCTAATCTCTAAATTTTGAATAACAAAACTAAAGCCTATCGCATAGACTATAGTCTAGTCTATAGCTTAAACTATAGTCTATGACTAGACATATGCATAGACTATAGTCTTGTCCATAGTGTAGACTATAGTCTAGTTCATAGCGTAGACTTTAGTTTATTCTTTAGTGTAGAATATAGTATATTCTATAGAGTAGAATATAGTATATTCTATAGTGTAGACTATAGTCTATTCTATAGTCTATAGTGTAGACTATAGTCTATTCTAAAGTCTATCGCATAGACTATAGTCTAGTCTATAGCTTAAACTATAGTCCAGTCTATAGCATAGACTATAGTCTTGTCCATAGTGTAGACTATAGTCTAGTCCATAGTGTAGACTTTAGTTTATTCTTTAGTGTAGAATATAGTATATTCTATAGAGTAGAATACAATATATTCTATAGTGTAGACTATAATCTATTCTATAGTGTAGACTATAATCTATTCTATAGTGTAGACTATAGTCTATTCTATAGTGTAGACTATAGTGTATTATAATCTATTCTATAGTGAATTATAATCTGTTCTATAGTGTAGACTATAATCTATTCTATAGTGTAGACTATAGTCTATTCTATAGTGTAGACTATAGTGTATTATAAAATGTATAGTCTATTTTATAGTGAGACTATAGTATATTATATAGTGAGACTATAGTCTATCTTTTCTATGGTTCAGACTATAGTCTATTATATAGTGTATACTATAGTCTATTCTATAGAGTAGACTATAGTCTATTCTATTGTGTAGACTATGGCTATTCTGTAGTGTAGACTATAGTATATTATATAATGTATACTATAGTCTATTCTATAGCGTAGGCTATAGTCAATTCTATAGTGTAGACTATAGGCTATTTTGTAGTGTAGACTGTAGTCTATTACATAGTGTAGACTATAGTCTATTTTATAGTATAGACTATAGTATATTTTATAGTGAGACTATAGTCTATTCTATGGTTCAGACTATAGTCTATGATATAGTGTATACTATAGTCTATTCTATAGCGTAGACTTTAGTGTAGACTACAGTATAGTCAATAATCTAGTTTATGGTCTGGAATATAGTAGCCGTTTTTATGATTTTCTCAATTGGAGCTTTATTTAAAGAACTAATGCGGATTATAGAGTTTTCAAACAAAATCGAATTTTGTATAAAATATTCTCAATTATTTGAGCATATCTGATAAAATTATTGAAGATTAAGATCTCAAAGATGTTAATTGACATGCAGATGAGCAAACAGACTAACGAAGCGCCATCGACTTCCCATCTGTTAGCATAAAAATGTTTGGAGACTACAAATGTAATAACGAACTTATATATACTTTACTGTTGAAGGATAAGCATACAAAAAACATTTAAACGATTTAAAACATCAAATATTTGTTGTTAATTTAAAAAAAATAATATAACAACAAGCTCATCATAATGTTTTATTTATGTTCTACTTTTTTCTAATACTAAAAATATCTCTTATACTTAAATTAAGTAGCCACTTCGAGAACCTAACAAACCAGCCGCCCAATTTATTTTTCTTTTAATAAATTTAAGTACAAACACTTATTATATTTGCACATATTTATAAAACATTTATTTATATTTCTATAAATATTTGCAAAATAAAAAAAACCAAACAAAAAAATTTAAACATTTATATAAAATACAAAAACAAAACAATATTAATCTTCACACAGTTTGATAAAATTGTTGAATGGCCAAAATAAATGTTCTAAACAATATTAACAAAAAATATACAAAAACAACAATAACACACACATATAATATACAAAGTCGATTAAATAACGCCAACAACTAAAAAAAATATTGAACATCAATAAAAATGAAAATTATTATTCAAAAATATATTTTCTAGTTTGTTAAACTACTTTTTTTTTGCTCTGGAAAAATTAAGAATAGATTGCAAAAAATTTAAAAAAAAATAGGTGAAAATTATTTAATTTAAAAATAGTATATTTTGAAAAAAAAAATAATAATAATACAATAAACAAAATTGTTTTTTATTCTATAATGTGGATAATTACAATAAACAAAATTGTTTTGTATTCTATAATGTCGTCATTAAATATTGTATAAACTAAATTATTATTGAAATAATGTCAGTATTTAGTTGTGTAATAAAACGTCATTTTTGTTGGAAATTGAAATCGTCGTTAATAATTTATGAATTTAAATTAATAGACACTCTAGCTTTCTCTATTGGTGCTTTATTTAAAAATTTACCACCGATTTTTAGTGAGACGTGAGTGTTTTCATGTTTTCACTGTTTTCCCCATTTTTTGTGTTTCATAAAAAATTCGATTTTAGTGGGAAATGAGTGATCACATATTTTCACTATTTTCTCAATAGGAGCGTTATTTAAGGATCTACAGCCGATTTTAGGTTTTTCGTATAAAAATCGATTTTTAGTGGATATTATAAGTGATCACAGATTTTGACTACTTTCTTAATTTAGGTGGTTTTTAAGGATTTACAGCCAATTTTAGGTTTTCTATAAAAAAAAATCGATTTTTAGTGGGAAATATGAGTGATCACAGATTTTCAATATTTTCTCAATAATAGCGTTATTTAAGGATCTACAGTCGATTTTAGGTTTTTCATATAAAAATCGATTTTTAGTGGGAAATTGAGTGGCCACAGATTTTCACTATTTTCTCAATTGGAGCGTTATTAAAGTATTTAAGTCCATTTTAGACTTTTCATATAAAAATCAATTTTAAGTGGGAAATATATAATATAAAATTTTTATAATATAAAAATCGATTTTAAGTGGGAAATATGAGTGATCACAAATTTGCTTTATTTTCTCAATAAGAGCGTTATTTAAGGATCTACAGGCAATTTTATGTTTTTCATATAAAAATCGATTTTTAGTGGAAAATATGAGTGATTAAAGATTTTCACTATATTCTAGTTTTGAGCTTTATTAAGGGAACTGCTGCCGAGATTGTGTTTTTCATATAAAAATCGATTTTTATTGTGAAATAATAGTGATCTCAGTTTTTCAATATTTTCTCGTTATTTAAGAATCTGCAGCCCATTTTAAGTTTTTCATATAAAAATCTATTTCAAGTGGAAAATATGAGTGATCACAGATTTTCACTATTTTCTCAATTGGAGCGTTATTTAAGCAATTACAGCCGATTTTATGTTTTTTTTATATAAAAATCGATTTTAGTGAGAAATATGAGTGATTACAAATTTTCTTTATTTTCTTAATACATTTTTGATTCTTGTGAAATTATTTGACACTGCACAATTAATTAGAAAATTAATTACTATTACTACTGAATGATTTAAATATACGATTTTCCATTGTTTTGTTCACAGTTCTTTTTGCTTTAGCAGTTCATATTTATCTGTCCATCTCTTCATGATACGAAACAACTAAAAATAGTTTCATTTCCAGTGGTTTTTTATATCATCCATTATAAATTGTACAAAAAAATGTTTGTTTATTTTTTGCCACAAACAAACAAAATAAATAAATTTTTGCAACAAAATAAAACAAAAAATGTAAAAATCATTATTTCAATTTAATTTTGTTTAGTTTTTACCCTCTAAAATATTTTTACATACTACTAGTTGACTTGACTTGTCTATGTCTGACAGAATTTACTAGTCATGTTGGCGTAAACTTTGCTTTAATGTCAAATATTGGAAAATTTAACGATTTGTTGCGATGTGGTGGTAAAATGATATCACGTTTTTTTTTTAAAAAAAAACATCAATCAATAAAAAATTTCATATAGATTTGTTAAAGTAAATAAAAAGTACTTTGAATAAATTAATAACGCCTTTTTACTACAAGACTCGTATAATGTCAGTGAGCATTTCAAAATTTGATTATTATTTTGAAGTTATTTAAGAAATAGCGAAATATCATAAAATATTTTTTGAGTTTAAAAAAATAAAGTAAATATTTTTATTTCTCTGATTTTTAAATATAAAAATAATTTTCTCCTTAAAAAACTTTTAAACATATTTTCTTTAAAATTTACATATGTTTATTAGCCTTTTATTTTAAGAACTTTGTCCAAACCTGTTCGGGCACATAATTCAAATTTGAACATTAATTCTCATTAATCATACGTTATCTCCTGCAGTGCCCTACATCCTATTCATATTTACTATAGAATATGTTGTTTGCCTTAAAACATCAAAAAATATTTTTCAATATTTTATTTGTTTAGCTCCTTATTTATTCGTTGTTTACCAAATTTGGTCTAAATTACATAAAATTCACATCACCTATTCACCTAACTAACTGCCCAAGTAAATAAAACAACGACAAATTATTATCACAAATTTTTAATGTGTAATAAAATATGTATTAAAATTGTACCTGTTTGTTTTGGTCCCATTAAAAATTGATTAAATTTTTACCCCTAAGATTATTATGATAATAAAAAATCAAATTAAATGTAGAAACACAATTTGAACGATACGTTTAAATTAATATAAAATCGCAAATGCGTGCGGTTGTTTACTATTAAGGAAAAAAGGCATTTAATGCCTAATACTACATCTTTTTCCACACTTTTTTGCTGGAAAATAGCCCAAATATTCTAGGTTTAGTTCCGTGACCAATCAGCTGATTCATGTTTTTAATACAAGAACCTAACGGCAAACTCACGGTCAGACTAACGACTACCACTGGTCTCCTTAAGCGCCAATGGAATGTAAACTTAATTATATCCTACACCATTTTAGTGGGGAGGGTATATTGGGTTTGTGCTGATGTTTGTAACGCCCAATAATATTGGTCCTATACCCACCTTAAAGTATACCAATCGGCTCAGAATCATTTTCTGGGTCGATTTAGCTATGCCCGTCCGTCCATGTAAACCTTGTAATCAAACTACAGGCCGCAATTTTGAAGATAATTGAATGAAATTTGGTACATGATCTTCTATTGTCCCAGGGAAAATGAAAATGATTAAGATCGGTCCATTATTTCACCTGTACCCCCAAATAGAGCTTGTAAACATTGTAATCAAAGTACAGGTCGCAATTTTGGAGATAATTCAATGAAATTAGGCACATGATCTTCTATTATACCGTAGACGAAGCCTTTTGAAAATGATTAACATCGGTCCATTTTTTCACCTAGCTCCCATACAATTGAACCCCCGAATAGAGCTTGTAAACATTGTAATCAAACTACAGGTCGCTATTTTGGAAATAATTCAATGAAAGTTGGCACATTATTTTACCTTGGGCCCATAGAACTGTACCCGCCAAATAAGGCTTTTAAGTTCATAATTATGTTTAATATACTCGTATCTTGACAAAAAGCTGCAAAACCAAGTTCTATACTAGTCTTGATGATCCTGACGGACTTAATACATATTATTCGTATACAGGTAAGGGTATTATATGGTCGGCCTTGTCTGGCTATAACTTCTTACTTGTTTTTAATTTAACGTTGTTAAAGTTAATTACACAGGGCAACACCAAAGTTAACATTTCTAAAGAGTTGTTATGTAACGTTAAACCCGTATCTGGTTTTTGTATTATTCTATGTATTAGTAACAACTTTTAATGCTTATAGCTCCCAAAATTCTGAACCGATCTCATTAATATATATATACACAAATACCTTTAAAATGATATACCTTTGTCCAATATCGGATGTATACTTTAAAAGTAATAGGGGTCACAAAAAATCGCCTTGCCTATTAATTATATAGATATATCGAAAAGAATGAAGAAAGTTCAATCTTTTTTTTTAATTCGACAGATTGGACTTTCAGATGAGGTAATAGGTTTATGAGGGAATAGGTTTAATAAATAAAGGTGTATTCCAGCTGTTATAACGTCTCAAATGTGCCTTAAAGTGTTTTTAATAGTACCCGATATATCGCTAAAACATGATTTATTAGAGAAATTTTATAATTTAGATTTAACACAGCTCAACCCGTTAGAAATGTATACACTGATCTCTGAGTTTCGACTTTTTTTTTTAAACATTTTGATGACCTGCGTTATTAATCGGCTAAGTTAAAACATCAAAAATGTATTATTGTTTATAATCCTATTCAAATAAAAAACGAATAATTGAGTACTGCGAAATAAAAAAATTTTATTTTTTAAATAAAATATGCAAAAAATTAAAAAAAACTCTCAACATTGCTAGCAGAGCAAGGTTTCGATCCTCGGACCTCTGGGTTATGGGCCCAGCACGCTTCCACTGCGCCACTCTGCTTGTTATCAAATGCGTGTCAAAGTCTAAATATAAAATGAAACATAAATATCCTCCCCTAACATACATACTAACAGCGAAACAAAATAGTAATAAGTTTTTTGTTGTTCTTGTAATCAGAAAAATCTTATTGGATTCATTCGCTGGGTTTACACACACAATCTATGCAGTGTGTTTTATTAAGTATGCTTTGTTTACACGTAGCAAGTTTTATGATTGCAAGTCGTCTTTTTGGGCAAATCAAATTGTAACTCTAAATCAGAGCTAAGGTACATTTCACGTTGTATCTTAAACATTCTTGGTCTTTATGTTTGTTTACACACGTCAAGTCTGTTTCGAAAATATATATCTGAAAAAGGAACAATAAAAATTACCAATAAAAACACTGTCCTGTGTAAATTAGGTATAAATTAACTTGCACAAGAATTTAAATTTTTATTTTGTTTGCATTTTCCGTTTTTTACATACAAACATAAAACACTAACTAGTTTTACCTTTAACATATTGAATTTATTATTTTACCTTCCTTCTTTTTGTTTTTTGTTTTTATTTGAAATTGATGTTTGTTAGATTATTATAAAAACAAGTCACGTCTCTCTCTCTCAATTCTATTCTGAAGCGTGCATATGTTTGTTTGTGTATGTTTGAATATTAAACTAACAGGAAATACACAACATATACGTTACAAAAGAAAAACTGCATAAAGCAAACTAAAAAAATTGTAAGAAAAAAGTTTAGATTTAATAAAAGAAAAACTAAAATATTTATGTTTTTTCTATTTAATAGAGCTAGATAATCCATTGTTGTTTGGTTTGTATTAATGACATTTGTAGGGAATGGGTATACATATTTTATTTATTTCTCCACCTTCATATACTAATGATATCTAGTCTCGACTGTTAATATTCATTAACAACTTTTATATTTTCTTATAATCCATAAGTTTTTCACAAATTATGGTTAAAATTAATTAAATATCTTATCTATTGTTTTGAAGCCTAAGGAAAGGTAAAAACAACGTTAATCATATTTATGATTGGTTAGTATTTCTTTTAACATTGTTAAAGGTACTACACCTTTAAATGTTAACTTAATAGTTTTAAGTTTAAACGTTTCTTAAAATTCAAAACAATACTTTTTACCTCTTTGCATTTAGGTACTGTCAATGAGTACCTTGGAGAAAATTGGCAAATGTACTTATTTTGGACCTAAAGTCTATTAAAATTGGTTAAAATCGGCATATGATTTCAACAGGGCAGTCTTTTAGAATTATTCTTGAACATTCAAAAGTGCCTTGACTATGCAGCAATTATAATATAATTTATTAAATGTATATTTACAGATCGCCAAACAATGACATTTGACACTAAACCCCGAATAAAGTAATATTATAAAATCTAAATTTAGAGAAAATCGTTCTAAAATAAATATAATATTAAAGATGAAAACTTCTTCCAAAATTATCAATCGCTGTTTTAAATTCTGTAAAGTTAGAATAAGAGTAACTCTCAGAAGAACATAATTAATATATCAATACCAATTATGTGATGAAATTCGAGTCCAGATGTTAGGCTTTATTGTGCTAATAAAAATAAAAGAATCTTTACAAGGAATCTCTATCTAAACTATGTAGAATTTCTAAAGAAAGTCGAAGTTTTATCATTTAACATACCGCTTTAATTTACCATACAATTTTTTTATATAGAAACACAAAATCTGTTAAAGATCTTTGCATTAAAGCTGTCCAAATTTACGATCGTTTCCATTTTGACCAACAGCCCTCTCCGTCAGAGATTTTCACTCTTGTGAAAGAAGAAAATAACATTATTAGAAGGTAACTTTGTATGGGGGCTAGGGTCAAATATGACCCGATCATAATGAAAACTGAAGTATCATTTGAACTTTAATACATCTAAGTTTTGTCGATATTTGTAGATACTAGAACATTTAACATAATTATGTGCTAAAAAGCCCAATTTGAGCCCTTTTATCTTCTAAGTTAAAATTTATAGCGAGTGTGCAATGTTTACCTGGATACACAAACGGACGGAGATGTCTTAGCTGTTGTTGCTACATACATTAGCTAAACGTAGATTAACACCATCCCCATTATATTATATGGAGTGTTAAAGGGCCTTTCAAATAATCAAAGTCTTGCTGTACTTTAATAAAATTGCTAACATAAGAAATATTTAAAAATTTTGAAAAACTCCCGCTTTATATAAAACCAAAAAGCGAATGTTCATAATTTTCACTTAAAATTTTCTCTTGTTTGTTTTATTTCCACATTTAGAAAAGCTAAAAATTAAACCAGTTATTTTAAATTAATATATTAGAAAAAAACCATGTGTTTCACAGGATCATGTTCTTATTTTGTTGAATATTACGATGACGAAACAAAAAAGAAAAGGACTGTGGTGGCAGCATCTTAAACTATACAAGTTTATTTCTTTTGTTTTTTCTTCTCGGCCTCTTCTTCCTTTTCTTTCTCAATCACAGCTACATACTGTTCAATAGTTTGGACATCTAACATTTTCAATGGTTTGTCCTTCTCCATAACGGCAATTTCTAAGTTCTTTTGTCCCGACTGCGCCACTTCTAACAAAGCTTTAATGGCCAATTTGACGGCACCATTTTCTGTTTCAACTTCTTCGTCTTTGTAGTGTTTCTCCAGGAATTCACGCACTGTTTTGGCTGAACGGCCAGTGGCGTTAGCCTTCCATTCGTAGTAAATACCTGAGGGTTCAGTTTGATACAAATGAGGAGTACCATCGAAATCGAAACCACCTATTAAGCAGGAAATACCAAATGGACGACGACCATTGCTCTGTGTGTACTTTTGTTTTAATTGGGCAATGTATCTGCGAGGGACAAACTATTACTAAAAACCCAATTTTGCAGTGCAATGCTAACTTACCTGGTAATGTATTCCAAAGTAACTGGATCTTCTACATTTAATTTATGACTTTGACATTCCACTTGAGCTCTATTAATCAAAATGCGAGCATCAGCAGTGAGACCAGCAAATGCCATAACAACATGATTGTCCAGCAAGCAAATCTTACGTACTGTACGTTCTTCTTGCAATTTAGCCACCGATTTCTTTTCTACACCCAAAACTACACAATTGGCTCCACGTACACCAACCTAAAGAGGGTAAACAACAATTTTTATTTTGGAAATTTTTATTAGTACCATTAAAACGAGGTTAAGTTTTTTCCATCTTACCGCTGTTGATCCTTTTCGCACAGCTTCCTGAGCATATTCCACTTGCAATAAATGACCATCGGGAGAGAAAATGGTAACAGCGCGATCGTAACGTGACATAGTTTTTTATTAAAATATGTAAAATAATTAAATATTTCCAAACTCTTGTTGAAATTTGCTGCCGCTAAACAAAACACCGACGATTATTTGCAAAAAACTCAAAAAACTGTTTGTCAGCTTCAGTGTTGCTAAAATGCGTAGTATTTTTACTACATTTTCATAGTTGGTTATAGGAGAAGTAAAGGCCATAAAAACAATTTTGTGTACGTTATAAATAATGTATAATTATTTAAAAAATATAAATCTAATGGAATAATATTTTTACGGTTTATGATGGTTTTGAACAAAATACTAGACTTTCTAGAATTTAAAGGAAATATGTTGTAATTTTTTTTTCAAAAAATCTGTGTACAGTCAAACTCGCTTATAACGAACTCAATTATAACAAACAATTTTTTAAGTCCCGATATTTTAATTACTATCTCCATAAAGAAAACATTTCTTATAACGAACTCGATTATTACGAATCATCGTAAAAAACGAACTAATTTTTAGTCCCTCAAGTTAGGGTTCTATAGTTGAAACGAAAAGTCGACTTTTCGACTTTTTGCATTTTATGAAAAGTTGACATTTCAACTTTTTGCATTTTATGAAAAGTCAACTTTTCGACTTTCGACTTTTTGCATTTAGTTAAAAGTCGACTTTTCGACTTTTTTCATTTAGTTAAAAGTCGACCTTTCGACTTTTTCCGACTTTTTTGACTTTTTCCGACTTTTCGACTATTTTCGACTTTCTGACGTTTTTCGACTATTTTCGACTTTTTCCGACCAGAGTTAAAAATTTATAAAGTTGCCAGAAGCGTAAATTTATAATGTTGCCATTTAACATATTATTATTATTATAATAATTATTATTATTATTATTATTATTATTATTTATTATTATTAATATAAAAAGTTTATTTATATTTTTTCTATTTGTTGCAATTTTTTGAGTTTTTTTTTTCTTTTCTATTTTCAACTTTTTCCGACTTTTCGACTATTTTCGACTTTTTCCGAATTTTTCGACTTCTTTCGACTTTTTCCGACTTTTTTCGACTTTTTCCGACTTTCCGACTTTTTCCGACTTTTCGACTTTTTTCGATATTTTGACTTTTTTCGACTCTTTCCGACTTTTCGACTATTTTCGACTTTTTCCGACTACTTTCAACTTTTTCCGAATTTTTCGACTTCTTTCGACTTTTTCCGACTTTTTTCGACTTTTTCCGACTTTTCGACTTTTTTCGATATTTTGACTTTTTTCGACTCTTTCCGACTTTTCGACTTTTTTCGACTTTCCGACCTTTCGCCTTTTATTTACAAAGTCGACTTTTCGACTTTTTTTATAGACTATAGTCGAGTTATCGACTTTTTTGGAACAAAATAGTCGACTTCGACTTTTCGACTTTTTTCATAGACGAAAGTCAAATTATCGACTTTTTTGAAACAAAATAGTCGACTTCGACTTTTCGACTTTTTTCGAAAAAAAGTCGATTGTTCGATTATTCGAAAGTCGATTTATAGAACCCTACCTCAAGTACAATTTTTTCTTTTTATAAGTTAATGAAAATTATCAATATAATTTTTACGGAAAATATAAAAAATACAAATCAAAAGCAATTTATATTTTCTGCAAAATTAAATATAAACCAAATAAAATTTTTTATATAATTTTTTCAATAAAAATAATAACTATTACAGTCTGGTTTTGTTTATAAATTATTTTTATTTTATTTGAAACTTTAAATGCAGTTAAAAACTAATTTCATATTTATTTCTTATCCTACTTCTCCATATGAACACAAAAACAGTCCGGTAACTTCAGTCTTAATTTTTCAAAACATAAACATATAACTTTCTCCCTCTAACACATAAGCCAATTGCTTTTTCTATTTTCACCTTTTCAAACAGTTTATCTCTTTCACTCCTACGTTCTCCATTCTGCCAACAAACTGTCAGTAAAATTTGAAATTTCTTTTTGTTGTTGTTAGTTAGTTTTCTTTTGTGCGTCTACTTTATCGTTTCATTTTAATTTTTCTTCTACTGCTTCTCTGTCGTCGATAATTTTGACAACTTGTGTTTGTGTGTGTCTGTCTACCAAAAAAAGCAGAAAAAAGTAACACGGGAGAAAGGATTTATTGTTTTTATTTAACTAGAAAAGAAATTTTTATTAAAATTTTATGTTTAAAATAGAAAAAAAGTTAAAAGTGTTAAATAATTGCAAATAATTAAAAAAGTGTAAACTTGCGGCTTAAATGTGACAAAAACAAATCAAAGCAAAAAATAGAGAGAATCGTTGAATGTCTTGTGTTTTGGGCCGTGTTTGTTTGTTGGTGTCTTGCAGTCATCAGCATTAACGTTGTAGTTAGACGACGTCGTCCAATTTGAAAATAGAAAAGTTTGCTAAAGGCCCCATGAAGTGGCAAGAAGAAATTAAATACACAAAATCGAAAAGAAATAAAATAAATTTGAGGTGTATAAATAACAACAAGATACAACAACAGCAGCAACAATAACATTAGTGAAGTGTAATAAAAATCCCCAATCAATTGCTCCACTCTGCTTCGACAAAAGTGTAGAAATTCTTGAGCTAATTTGGTTCGTACAACGAAACCAAAAAATATCTAAATGTGGCATTATAAATAAAGAAATAAATACAAGAAAAAAATCCAATAGCTAAAAGCGGAAATTCTAAAAAAGTAACAAGCCAGCAATTGATTTGTATTGTATTGGAAGAAATTGAATAAAGAAGGAAAAAAAAATAAATTAAAAATCTCAATTTCAAATCAAAACAAGCAAAAGAGCAAAATAAAGTAAATTAAAGAATAGAGTAGTAAATCCAAGTGGTTAAGTAAGTGAGTGAGTGTATTGTGAGTGAATGACTAAGTAGTGGCCTAAAAGATCAGTTAGTGGTAAAAAAAAGCAAATAGAAAAAAATAAAACAATAAAAATAAACACAAACAAAACAAAAAATTATACATATAATTATAAAAGTGGTAGTAGGAAGACATCATCCATCACTTTGTACATTGATCCACTGTTTGCTGAAAAAAAAAACTAAACTAAATTCAACGAACCCCAAAACAACAACAACTATACAACAGCAGCAGTAGCAAAAATTTAAAAAGTGGCTAAAATAAAGTGATGGCATTAGCGCGTAAATTAACCGAAAGAATATGTAAGTTGCAGCTCCGGCTGCTGTTTTTTTGATTTTTTATTTAGCACTCATTAATGTGTAAAAGATTTATTGCCTAGTTTGTGCAACAACAACTGCAATACAGAAGAAAAAACATATGTACACATAGAAATATGCTAAACAATTGCAAGGTTATGCAAATCATTTGATTTTTTAGTTTTGCTTTTGCATTTTTTTATGTGATTCTTTAGTTGTCAGTTTTTATTTTATTTATTTTGTGCGTTTTTTTAGTTTTTCATTTCTCCCATGTGTATTGGCTTTTTTATTGTTGTTTTACTAATGGTGTCACCCTGCCGGGTTGACGTTTTCTTTTCGTAACGGTAAAATTTTTATTTTTGGGGGATAGGTATTTATTTGTATTTTTTTTATTCTCTTTGTTTTACAATTTTATAGTGATTCCTTTTCGTGTTTTGTTTTGTTTTTTTTTTTTCATTTTTGTATAAGGTTACCTACCGCCTTTTGTTTAGGGAATTTGTTTTTGTTTTCCTTTGTTAATAACATAAAGGATACTTATTAGTTTAATTTTGTGTGAAAGAAGTTGGGAATATTAATTTCCAGGAAGTGTAATTTGGTCAGAAACGGGAGTGTGCGATGACAATAAATTGAAAAATATAAAAGTTGACTTTTTATTATTTTTTTATTATCCTGTACTAGGAAAATTAAATGTAAAAAAAACAAGAATATATAGCCAGGCATGGCCTACCATATGGTGTCCTACAAATGTGAGTAATGTAGAAGGGGGACCATACGTCACTTTTTTTGAGGCGGCCTCAAATTAAAACAACATTACATATTCTTAATTTTTTTTTCTTGGTTCGGATATTTAGATATGTTGGCTTTAGTTTTATTACTTTCAATTTTTCTTAAGTCATCCTCATGTACATATTTTTTTAACTTTTCCGCACTGACCATAAACGGCGATACCGCCCCATCCATGGGGTAAATGTGCCAAGAGAATGGGACAGATTTGTCATTAGTAAAATAAAAGAAAAAATTACAAAAATAAAAACTTATTTTGCTGTTATATACCTTAATTAATTAAACAAAGTATAATAAATCAGATATTTATTGTTTATTTCACAAAACTTAACAAAAAAAAAATAAAACAAATTATTACTGATTTTTTCTATATTTTAACCAAATTTTGTTCTACATCACAGGCATTACATATGTATATTTGGCACATGTGTCCCACGGGCAGTTCTGGGGTTTAGTTTCAATTTTTTTCGGGCTTCAAATTATATTAACGAAAATTTTATAATGTCTTATTGTTCACTATTATTGACATTCTAATACTGACCAATATATTTTTTCTATCACAAAAACTAAAAAAGTTTACACAGTTAAATATTTTCACAGCCCTTTGAAAAACAATTAATAATTTCTGCCTCCCATCATATGTAAAGTTAATGTTTCAAATTTTCAGGGATGATAGATAATTGATAAACGAAAACAAAATTTAATAATGCGATAAAATCGATTACTCGGTTTTCAAGTTATTCGCATTGACAGATGTGCCCCTATGGCGATTGATCCCGCTTCTACCCTATGGGTAGAAGAATTAGTTTTACATTAAACTTATTAATGCAGAAATTTATTGTAATACGAGAATTTATACTTGAAGTATTGACCTTCGAGTAAGAATGGATAATGAGGCATCGCCTGTCATATGATATCCTACAAAAGTAAGTTTAGGTAGAGAGTTTAGGTTTACATTTATGTTTTTATACAGAAATTTATAATTCTGTAAAAAATTCAACTACCACACAAATTCAAGAGTTAATCCAATGAGATCAACAATAAAAAATGTCGAAATTTTGGAATTAAAATAAAGTTGCATGCCTCAGAATTTACGTATTTACTTGTCAATAGTCAAAATTCAATGCAATTCGGATTTTTGCAACTCTAAGCTACAAACTTGAGAATTTGGTCATTCTTGAAGGTGAGCACCATTTCCCCTAGTGTAATTTTGTCAATTTGGAAAACAAAAAGTTACGTAATTACCTACCTTGAGTCTCTCAGTCTCCAATATAGTTTATTTAGGCGGTATATCTGATCAGATTTGGAGCAAGAATTAAGTCTTTATCTCAGAACTTTTATCCGAACAGATGAGATGATTATAGGAAAAGTTATAAATAAAAAATAGTTCCGTTGGAGTCTAAAAGAGAGATTTAGAAAACAAAAAGTTACGTAATTACCTACCTTGAGTCTCTCAGTCTCCAATATAGTTTATTTAGGAGGTATATCTGAGTAGATTTGGAGCAAGAATTAAGTCTTTATCTCAGAATTTTTATCCGAACAGATGAGAAATTGTAAGGAATAATAAGTATAAAACTTGTTCAAAAAAAAAAAAAAACAAAAAAAAAACACCTTAGTTTCGAAAAATATTTATGTTCCGTTAAAGAACAAGTAATCTGAAGATATCTTCTAAATAATACTATAGAAATTTGAATTAAAAGGTTTTGACTTTTTTAAAATCTTTCGACTCAAATCTCTTTGAATTAACAAAAACAATTTACTTTTTTGATTAAGTTGTTTTGGGTTTTCTTCTTTTAATGTGTTGGTTAATGTTTAATTTTTTCAATTATATAATAATAAAATCAGCTTAATGTTCCTTAAGTACAATCAGAACAAAGAAGACGGAAAATATTATCAATATAAAATAAAGAAATTTATAATTTTGAGCTTAAAAATGTGTATCCATACCATATAAGTTAATATTAAACTTATTTTTCATTTAGCTCTTGTTTTGATGTTTGTGAAAATTATTTAATAAACAAAAAATGGCAAAAAATATATATTATCAACGATTTTATAACGCTTGCAAATATTAATACAAGGTCCAATATCTTTCCAAAGAAAAAACAAACCAAGTAACAGTTGTTAACTGGATGGATGGAGCTAGAAAAAATTATCGTTTCGTTTTCTCTAGTGTCTTACAGTAAAATTTTTAGAAAATTTGTTCTTTTCCAATCCAGTTTGTTCTCCTCACAGTTTGTCTTTAGAAGCAAAATAATTGCCAAAATTTGCAATTATATTAATATAAATTTAATTTTGGCTAAAAACTCTTTAATATGTAAACATTTGATTCAAATTTGACATTTTTTAAATTTTCAATTAAAATTGTTTTTTTTTTTTTTTTTTTTTTTAATGAAAATTTATTTTTTCTATACCCTGCACTACTAAAGTTATTATCGTATTTGCCCTCGTATAACTGCTTTTTCACATTTTTTAACAAATTTTTGAAATATTTCGGAAAAACTCTGATGCTTTATTATTAAAAAATCCACATTAACATAATTATCGGTGTAAAATATTATATGGTTAACAATATCCTACTATAAATTCTTATTTGTTAGTAAATATGTATTTTAATTATTACCTTAAAGTATAACAATCGGCTCAGATTCTGAGCCGATTGTTAGCTATGTCCGTCTGTCCATGTTAACCTTGCAAATCAAATTACAGGTCGCAATTTGGAAGATAATTAAATGAAATTTTGTACATGATATTTTATTGTTCCAGGGACGAAGCCTATTGAAAATGGTTAAGATCGGTCCATTATTTCACCTAGACCCCAAAGAATTGAACCCTCGAATAGGGCTTATAAACTTTGTAATCAAACTACAGGTCGCAATTGAAGATAATTCAATGAGATTTGGCACATGATCTTCAATGGTACGAAGCCCATTTAAAATGGTTAATATTGGTCCATTATTTCGCATAGCCACCATAGAATTGAACCTGCGAAAAGGGCTTTTAAGTTCATAATTATGTTTAATATACTCGCATCTCGACAAAAAGCTGCAAAACCAAGTTCTATAATAGCCCTGATGTCCTTCTTAAACTCTATAATTATAGGGCCTTATTTGACCCTAGCCCCTATAAAAAGCCCCCTTCAAAATTTGACGTAAATGTCCACAGTTTTCTTCAACAAATAATGACGTATTTGAGGCAAGATACAATTCAACTTAAATGTTCTACACATTTTTTTGTAACAGGTGTAGGGTATTATATGGTTGGCCTCGCCCGACTACAATTTCCTTCTTGTTTTTATTAAAAACTCAATTTCAATTTTTTTCAAATTCAAATTAAATGTTTTAGTAAAAATACAATTTATTAAATATTATTTTTTTTTCTATTTTCTATAAAATATTATATAAGAGATGAGATTTTATTTCAAATAGAATTTGTAAACTAAAATCAATTTTTTTACAAAAAACTTATTTCAGCAAAAATTTAGGATTCCATGTAATTGTTTTTTACTAAGAAATTCACTTTTCTTAAATAAAATCTAAAACTTTAAACTTCATATTTATTTTATTTTTTTCTTTAATTTCAGATGAGATAAAAGCGCATAATGGCAATGTTACTTGTCTGGATGTTGGTGAAACGGGTCGTGTTTTAGTTACGGGTGGTCAAGATCGTAATGTAAATTTATGGGCCATAGGACAAACAGAATGTTTTATGGTAAGTTAACGTTTACTTTTATTGCTTTTATGTTTCAACAAGAGAATATTAATAAGTTTATTATATATGTATATCTCTTTTACTTTTAGTCACTAACCGGTCACAATCGACCCATAGATTGTGTACGTTTTGCATACAATGATGATTTTGTATATTCTGCCGATGATATAGGCATTATAAGACGTTGGGATTTAAATGCCCAAACAATATGTTCAACATTAAATGGTCATATGAAAAGTGTGCGAACATTGGATTTTAATCCATCTGGAGAGTATGTTGTGTCGGGCAGTAATGATACAACAGTGAGGTAAGTTTAAGAATAAAATTAAAATAATTAAAAAATTATACGAAAATTGGATACATTTCGAAAATTAACACAGTTTTCGATTTTAAAGCGTTTTGTTTTGAATTGTAATACAATTTCGTCATCTTTAAGATTCTTGTTGGTCTAGGTTTTAAAAAAATATTGAATACTATTTTTCTATTTCTCTTTAAATTAAAAATATCGAATGATCTTAAAACATCAGTTTCAATACAATTCAATAATTTTTTTCATATTAATGTAGGAAATGAATACAACACACTCATATTTATTATTAAAACCACTTATATTAAAAACCAAACACTTGTTGTTGTGGTTTTCAAATCAATCGTGTAGGCTGCTGCTGATAGATAAAATAAAATACAATAATTTTTCTTATTTAATAAGTAATTTTTCCATTATACATACGTATGTATGCATTATATTATTTAGTTAGCTTCTTCTTAAATTACTTTCGATTTCTGTATTCAGCAAATAAAATAGATTACGAACAAAAACCAACAAAAACAAAACACGCACAAACTCACCAAAAACCTCGAAATGATACAGATATATTATGTAAAAAAAATAACAGAAATCATATAAAATAAATATTTCTTTAATAGTTTTGTTTATTTTTCATTATCAACTCTTTGGATGGTAACGCAAGAAAAACCACAACAAATAATAAACAATAAAAAAATATTTATACAAAATATTTGAAATTCAATTTGAAAAGCTCAATTTAAAAAAAGTTTTGAAAGAAATGCTTATCAATAGTTAAATAAAAAAATTATAATTTTTGCTTTGTGATCATTATCATTGTCAGCAGCATTGTGATCATCAGTAGTAGAGAGTTATTCTTTTGTGTAATAAGTAATGATTTATTTTAGCTTTGAGCTCTAAACACAAATGCCATCTTAATTCAATTGAAAATTTATTTCAATTATAATTTATGAGAGGTCAAATCTATGTACCACCCAACTAAACAAGCACTTTTAGAATCTTTTTTCTATTCAGTTGTTTCTCTTTTAATTATACACACATACATAATATGACAGGGATTAGTTCATACAGAAAAATAATTTGTATTAAAAAGAGTTTTAGTTGTAATTCAGATTTGAGTTGGGAAACAAATTTCTTGTCATTGTTTTTATTTTTTAAGGACGATCGATCAGGGTTTTGCTTGTTGTCGAGTTTTCGACAGAGTTACTTCTCACCCCGCACTAATAGGTTAGGTTGATGGGAGGATGTATAGTACATCAAATCCGAAGAAATACACCTAAGCCAATATCGGGCCTGCTGTGCGCTCCTTGTCTTGAAAAAATATATTTTGTTCGCTGACTATATTATATTTCAATGTTCAGAAACTCAGTTTCCTGGAGGGTTAACTTTATCACCAGTATCTTCTTGCACATGAAGGTTATACGTAGAAATGTTTGACTTTTTTGTGAAAAGACAGATTTCCCTCTTCGCTGGGTTAACATTGAAGCATCTCGGTAGATCCCAGCTCAAGGCCGTATTAAGAGCATCCTCAGATCTTTTACACAAGTAATTAGGATTTCCCTTTAAAAATATTACGACATCATCTGCGTAGCAGACAGGTCTAAGTCCTTTCTCAGTTAGGGTCCTATAATATTATGTATTACGTTACGTTGTCTTTATTAAACGCGTGCTTTCGTTTTATCTTAGTGTGAATTTATGTTTTTACCTGATGGAGACCACAACATACTTACGATATAACCTGGTGGAGACCATTTAAACTCAAATATATACTCACTCTAATACTTATTTCTGGTGAATATAATTTATATATTGTGATATAATTTAGTTCGGTCCTCCAATATCCTATATGAAGGTATAGGTCATTTGGTGGGGTTTCTCCGGACACACGTGCGATAACCTGACAATATGACTTCTTAATATATTACAAGCCTTACCTTCGTCTTATACTCATTCGCCTATAGTCCCATGAATTTTGTATGATTTACAAGTATTGCCAGGACTCTACTAAATGTGCGTGTGTTGTGGCAAATTATGCCCATATCGTGAGCTAAAACATGTCACTTGTGTCGTCAATAGTCGTTGATCTTTATCCACTATAATATGTGGCTTTATATAGAGTCTATATAAAGCCAACTCGTACGATTATCGATCTTCGGAAATTGCGTTTTTCTAAAATACCTGCCAAAGCTTCGCTATATTGAGCCTTTTCTATATAAATGGACTTTTTGAAACTCCACCTTAATAATTTCCAAACAAAAATTCTTTAAAAATGAAGATTCGAATTTTAGTTGAAATAATTTTTTATTTTGTATTCTGAAGAAACAAAACTTGTGTATTCGATTTGTAAAAAAGTGATTAATTTTATTACATCGTATGACTTAATATTTGTTCAATTGCTTGTTGTTGTCTACATAATATTGTTTATAATTTCACATAATAATTTAACAAAAGTACATTTTGTTTTTATTATTTTGTTTTCATATATTAAACAATAAATCTTAAATATTTTTATTTTAATTATACCGCCAGCGTTTCCTTAAACAAAAAAAAAAGAGTAGTTGTATATTTCCTATATGGTTGCAAGTTTTAAGGCTTACATTTCTCATAAATATTTTGACGTAGTCAGTCTCGTCTTTAATAAAATTACAATAACCAAAAACTCGTAGGTATAAAACGTAAAACAATGTAAATATGCAAACTAAGAAACGAAACAAAAATCAAAAACGCCTCTTAGTTAAGTATTCATTATAGTTACGAAAAAATAATAAAAGTTAAATAATATTCTTACATTCATATAAGGTTGCATTTATTAATTGAGGTCTACATACTACATACATCATATTTGTACTACTTGTAGTATTTATGTACTTTTACATGGCATTTGTTAATTTTTTGTTGTTGTGTTAGTTTATTAAAAAAAGGTATTCTGTTTACTACTTTTTTTGTCTTTTTGCTAAATATTTATTCATTATTATTCTTTTTTGTAATTCATGAACTGATTACCATGCGTAGGTGATTTTTTGAAAAGTAGTTTAAATTTCAGCTTTATTTAACTACTCACGTTACAAGCATATAATTTTGCACATGCGTATTAATCCAGTCTTAACAAAGACTTTTGGCAAAAAATTAATCACTTTTTGTACCAACACAGACAGATATATATGTATATATGTTATAGCTTTATGTGGGGTATATCTTTGTCAAATTTTTACACATACACACTCAGACCTTTAAAAGTATTGGTTAACAAAAAGTGGTGTTTAAATAATTAATTAATAATGTATGATTTCCTTTTTCGAAACTTTGGTAAATTAATTAAAGTTAAATAACATTTTCTGCGTGAGGTGTGTAGTATATTGAAGTGATACAAAATAACTGTGTGAGGAAATTACAACTTTATATATTGCAGAACAATTCTTTCTGGATTCATGCATTCAAATCTCGTTTTATGCAATTTTAAATTTCAAAATTCTAAAATATTTCTTTGCAAAAATTATATTTAGGAAAATTTTGTTCCACATATATATGTACAAGAAAGATAGGGAAAAGTAAAATAGTAAGATTGAAGATGGGAGGAAAAAGACCAGCCCTAATTGTCATGGACTGAAAAGGCATGTCGGCTAGGTGACGTCCTGATTAGTGTGCTTAACAAAGCTCACACCCATTCTGACAAGTTACTAAAGGTCAGAAGACGTTCCAATTGACAATTCGGGTAGATCGTTTGGCATGGTAACCAGATTTGCAGTGACCAGTAACAATCGATATCAGTCTATCTAGTTGTGGTCTTTGGGGACCAAGAAGATATTCAGATCTGTATAGATCCATTTGTGTCCGCAGCGCTCTAGTTCTTGACAGTTTTAAGTTATCTACCTCTTTATTGTAAGAACTCCCCAAAACTTAGCAGACCGAATTGCTAAGCATGGTGCCAGCTCTTGCCCTTTATATTTCCGTGTACCCTGACCCAAATTAGGATGATATTCGATTGTTTCGCCATCTCATTGCTAGACGTTTGGCATTTGTAGACAATTATAGATGTGGAAAACTCACCAATTAAGGACTTAATAGCTGCTTGACTATCGATATAAATCCTGTTAGATATCCGATAGTATCTTAGCCAATTTGGCACCCTTTTAATCGCTGATACTTCAGCCTGACGGATAGTAAATTTATCATTGAGTCGCAAAGAGATTTTCATACCAAATTCCTCAATGAAAATGCCACTACCAACTCCTTTCGTCGTCTTGGATCTGTCTGTATACACACGAATACAATTATTTGGCGGATGGAAATATTATCGAGACTCCGTAGAGATATTTTCATTAGTTATTATTTTTAGTATTATTTAAAACATTTCAATATTTTACATTTAGTGAATAAAATATTGAATTCGCTTTTTGAATAAATGGGTAAAAATTCTCTCCCTTGATTTTTAGTAAAATATAAATTTTTTGCTGAAAATTCCCTCTATGTCTAGAGTCGTAATTCTATGATTTGTAATACCAAAAGAGGAGTTACCATGATCATGTGGACCTACTTCGTAAAGAATTTTTGTGTGATTGTCGCTCGAAGTTTTGACTAACGAAGTCTCATAGGGTCTTAGTAGATGCATAGTCGTTTAAAAACAAAGATTATTTTTAAACATCAGTAAATTTTATTAAAAAAAAAACAATTCAATTTTTAAAATAAAAGATTGGGCTTTCAACTTAAAAATTTCGAAATTTCGAAAAATTTAAAATCTAAAACTATTCAGCAAAAACTTTGTAATTGCATTTACAAACGTATCCTAATTTTTGGTATTTTAATCACTTTGTAATATTTCGAATTTTGCTTAGATCAATTGTTTAGAAATGTAAACATAAGAAAATTAACTTTAGTGACTTAACTTAATAAATATGTGTATTTACTATTAATCTATAATAACTGTGGCTTATATATTTTTGATCCTCCTTAATATTAATTACATATTATGTGTATGCATAATTGTTAAGAAAAAGCTATAATTCTGAGAAAATACTCTAATTGTCAAGACAATAAAATTGATTTATCAAGATTACTTCTTCTATATAAACAGTCTTAAGATATTAAATCATTATTTTAAAAATAAAACACAATAATTATGATTAAAAAGTAACTCATAACAAGAATTTGATTATGAAACCATTTAATATAACTTTGTGAATTTCAGGTTTATTAAAATCTATTAAAATTAATAGTAAAATAGAAGCTTGTTGAACATTTTGAAATAGCAGAATTTAATGATATTTAATAGAATAGAAAAACTAAGATCGTTCTTATGTTAGTACGAAAAACATTTCTAAATTGATTCCTCCCTACCAGGGGAGGAGAAGTACTGATAAGCGTTTAAACGATTTAAAGTTTAATGTGTTTTATTTTTTATCTTTTCATTTTTTGTTCAGTTTTAAAATCAAATAGCCTTGTGTAGTTAGTTTAAGTTCGACTTAAATGAAATAGCAGGCAATAACAACAAAACAAAAAAAAACATTTATGCAAAGTTCAAATAACAATAAAGATCGTATTGAATTATAAATACAAATATTCAGTTGAAAATGAAACAACAACGACAAACCGACTACAAAAACAATACGATAATGAAGGTATTAAAAGAAAAAAATTTATATGAATCATTATTTGTGTTTCAAAAACAAAAGATAAAAAAATTCAAACAAAAGTCGACGCAAAAATTAAACAGAAAAAGTTAATAACTTCTCTGCCAAGAAAAAAAACGTAATAAGCAGAAGCTAGAGGCAATCGAAAAATTATAAAAATAGAAAATAGAAAAAAATTACTTAATGAGAATAGTAGCATAACAGTTGTATGCTTGTAAAGAAAACTAACGAACAGCTGTTAGGGAATTATGTAGTAAAAACTGGCAAATTCGCTTAAGAAGAAAAAAAAAACAATGACTTAGCAAACTGATAAAACACAAGCTGTGATATAAAATAAATTTTGCTTGATTTTGTTTTCATTATTATAGTAGATTTTAAAACTTAAAATTTTTCATTTTATTATTTTAAAGCAAATGATGCGTAGGTTGCATCATAGACTATGTATTTTTTTTTTTTGTACAGAGCTACTACTCATACTCATGTGTGTTTGTTTGTAAATTTAAGTTTGAATTAATATGAACTGAATGTTAAGTATCCAGTAACAAACCGCGTATAAAAGTATATGTCAGCACTTTAAAGGAATTACTTCATTACATATTTTAAACTTTACAAATTATGGAATTTAAGCTTCAATTTTTGAACATATCAGCTAGAGCTTATATTTTGAAGCTATATAGAAAATTCATTACATATTTAAATTTAACTCAAAAAATAAAAAACTTCGAAAATAAGTTCAAATTTTGAATTTTTTGCTGTTCGCTAAATCGCGAATTCACTAAACTGAGTATTCGTTAAACCGGGAAACCAGTGTATTTAAGTTCAAAAATAATTATTCCCTTTATGAAATTATATACCGCAAATAGAGAGAGTATTTTGGAAGGTTTCCCTATATTTACCATAGATATTTCATTGCCCAGTAATTAGCGTTAAAGGGCATTTCCCACGATCACACTTTACGCACCTAAAGTCTAATGAAAAAGTAAAATGAAATTCCATCCGTATAACAGAAAAGAGAATAAAAGTCGTATGATTTGTGTTTACACGATTGGTTTAAAACAATAACTAAATAAAATGTAAACAGCTGTTTTACATTTTTGTATGTATTTACATAAAAATACATCCTTAATCTAATACGACCTTCTAGTGAAGGGGGCCATACGACTGTTAAATTTTCCATCCGTATTGTCTCCCAATGTATGATGGTTTTATTACATATTGTGTTTAGACGATCCCATATGTACTCAAAATTTTGACAGATCGACTTGTGTGTTCGTGTAAAGCCGGCTTAAAATGTAATTTTTTAACCACTACTAGCGTTAATGTAATTTAATCAAGGTGGTAATTATGGACCGATCGTCATAAAATTTGTTGAAGAGATTGAATGTTCATCTCTCTACTCGCACACATAAGCGCATTTTGAGTTCAGAAATAAGAAATGAAAAGTCGTTTTCATTTATGTCGAATCTGGACAAAGGAGAACCAAGCACTCATATTCTATATGTATTCTACAAATAGCTTGACTTTAGGGAGTATTTACTCTTTGAAATAATTCAGTGTTCGTAATTATTTTCAGTTCCTTTTAAATATGTATATACAAATGCTTTATATTTTTCTTATATCTGTTGAACTCGTGGTAGTATGCAGCCAGTGAAACTAAAATTGGAATGCTTTTTGTATTAGTAAATACTTACTAAGTGTAACCATGTTTTAATATGAACTAGAAAATGTGATTTTTTTCGTAAATTACAAAGATTCTAAGAAAATTTTTATTTTACGAGACTTAGAGATCCCCATATCGATTTTTTTAAATCCCGAATACGGGGATCGCATAATATATATAATTCTGTGTTTCTACGATCAATATTTCGTAGACCCACAGAATGACAAAATAAATCGTTTTTATAATGGATCCACAAAATTTTAATTCGAAATACAACAAAAGTTATATTTTTATGATTCCTTATGATTTTCCTTCACTATTTTATTACATTTAAACTCTTTTCAAACATAATTTTGAAATTTTGTAAATTGTATGTTAAAATATAGAGAAAGTTTTAAAAGCTTGGAATCTAAGTTCTTAGATTAAAAAAAAACGATATAATTATTTTAAGCTCTGTTTTCGATCAACATTTTTTTATCTATTTTTATTCTTCATTTAAAAAAAATTTAGAATTGGAGGTGTATGAATGATGTTTTTGAAGCATTAGATGAGGGGTGTCATATTTTTTAATTGCTTTAAATATACTAAATGTGTTGGAGATCAACGCGTTTTACTTCAAAGATTTATAGTTACGAGTTTATATTGGATTTTTCTTCAATTTCATTCACAAAAAATTTTTGTATTTTTTTTTTACTTTTTGTTTTCTATAAAAACAAAGACTTGTGACCGGCTGCTGGTGGTTGTTGGCCTCTACAATTGAATAACTGCTTGCATATTAGTATATAAACTATAAAAAACCACTTGTACGAATATTTCTATTGATTTTAAGAGATATTATTTTCGTCATAGTACGAGAATTTTATGCATAGTTTAGTTTACATACATACTTGTATTATAGAGATATTACCAAATATGCAAAAACAAGATTTAAGATTAAGAGGCGTTTAATTTTAAGTGTAAATATTATGTTTTTTTTTGTATAGAAAATCTTAGAAACGTAAATAGGAATTAAAAGTTAATTCATTATACATATAAGTTACATTTTTATTTTATTATTAAAAAGATTTTTGTATAAAACTATAAAATTCTTTAAGGAAGTTTTTAATTATATATGTGGATTTAAGTAGGTATTTCAATATTCAGGATATTGGGGGTTATATTTGAGTCAAAAGAATTTCCGAATTCCGTATTTCATTAAATTATCTTTTAAATTGCGATCTGTAGCGTTTACGCACGGACATAGCTTAAATGAATCAGAAAGTGATTCTGAGCCGATTGGTATACTTTACCAAAATTTTTAGGTGTTACAAATATCAGCACAAACTCATAAATATTTTGACTGGTAGTATATCTTTTAAATCTGTTAAACGATATCCGGATGTGAGTTTAACGGGCCTTAAACTATTAAATAGTTAAGACTATAGTTCAAACTTTGGTTTAGACTATAGTCCAGATTATATCCTAACCATAGTGAAGACTTAAGATTTAGACTACAATACAGGTCTCAAATTACGCCAAACAATATTAATCAAAATCTCAATTGAATTTATATAGACTATAGTTCAGAATAAAGTTAATCTATAGTTAAAACTATATTTCAGACTATAGTTAATACTACAGTCTACTAAATATGGTTCACACTGTAGTCCAAAATCAATTTCAGGTTATAGATTATACAGAAAAACTGACCTACAGTTTAGACAATATTTAAGTGTTTAATTCAGACTAAAATATAGGCGCGGATCCAGTTCAAGTGTTTTTTTACTTATTTTCTTTTTCCCTTCCTCCTAATTTTTACATTTTCTATAAAAATTTTCGTTTTTGGAGCTGGGGAAATAGTTTTTTCCGTTTTTCACCCTCTGCATTTTAGGCACTAGTTTAGATTACTGAATACTATAGTCCATATTATAGACATGACTATACTATTTTAAAAATTTTCTGAATTATATCTAATGTCAATTGTAAATGGAGTTTTTGATAAAAAGGTTTATTTCAAATTACGTCGTTTTGCAATTAACAGCTCAACAATAAAAAAATTTATTTCTAATACTTGTTTCCATTTAAATCGGATAACTTTCTGAATTACCCAAATAACAACAATAAATTACCATAAAACAAATAGTAATTAAAAAGATTTTGCGAAAGTAGTTTTCTTACATTTGTGTTTCTGTTTTCATAAATTGTTATTTTGTTGCTTGAAATAAAATATTTCATTTAACAGGAAATATGTTGTTACAAATAATTTGACCATAAACGGAACCGAATATAAAATATGAAATTTTTTCGCTAAGAAAACAACAAAGAAAGCTATAATTAGAACATAATAAAACATGTTTTTTTGTTTTTTATTATTTTTTAAAAACTTTTTGTAAATATCTATCTATTTATCTTCTGTAAAGCAGCTAACTAAGTGCGGGTATCTTTCTATTTGTCTAATTTTTTTGTTAAACAAAAAACCATACAATCAGCCAAGTATATGGCATAAATTAACCTAGTTTGTTGTTAAACAAAAACAACAAACTAATTTTATGCAAATTTTGTTTTAAGTTTATTTATATAAAAATCAACAACAACAACATTTACGAAATATTTTTAAAATAAAAAGTGAAATAAAATCACACATACTTAATGAATGAAATAATTCTATTAAGAAAGCAAATAACAATAAAAGACATAAAAAACGTATGAAAGAAAAAAATCAAGTCAAATTCAAACAAATAATAAAACGACATTATTTAAATTTTTCTATTGAATAAGAGTATTAAACAATTTATTTATTTATTTGTTTTTTTTTCGCAAATTGTTTGTGAATAAAATATTTACTTAAAGAGATGACCAATCGGCAAGGAGGAGATCAGATTGCGACTGTTTAAGAAATTTAGTTTAGAATAGTGATGGGAAGTTCTAAAACTTTTAGTTAAAGAGTATTAATCGTTACTTTAAGTTAAAAATTTTAAGTTTGAAATTTATCTATACTTTTGATTTCTATACTTTGTAAACACTAATTAAAAAGAAAAAATTGAAAGAATATGATTTGTATATATTTTCAATAAATAGGCTTATTTATTAATCAATATTTTATTTTAAAATAATAAAACAAAACCAAACCAAACAATCGTGAAAAAACTTTCATATTTTTAAATATTTTAATCTTTATTATACAATTTCAAATTTATATTTGCCTTTTAGAGATAAATTTAAATAAATAACGGTGCAATGCTGTCATTTTATCTTTTAAAACTTATTTATTTTATCTCTTTGTGAAACATGTCCCCAAATTTACTATAGAATTAATTGTAATAGATATTTTCTCTTAAACAATATGAGAAATTAATCAAATTTTTAATGGCATAAACAAAACATTTTCTTTGTCCATATCATTTGAAAAGTTGTAGTAAATATAATTATTTATTTTTACTTTCTTCTTTAGAAAGAGTAAAAGAGAAAGAGAGCAAAAAAAAAAAACTAACAAAAAAGTTTAAAATCGTGTGTTGGCTATTACGGCCAAAAGCGTCTGTCTGCTAAAGTTTTTGTCTAATATACAACCAATTACGATATTTAATAGTTAACAGCAGTTAACAATAACAATTCAGTTACAAATAAGTTTGTTAATACGTTTTTTTTTTGCTTAAACTTATGTGGTTTATTGTTGTTGCTTTATAAAATGACAACGTTTTCGTGGTCGTATAAGCTTGTTTTTTATCTATAAAGGAAAAATTATTATGTGAATATATGTTTCGAAAACCCTATGACACGATCAGTGGTGTAGTTAATTGTTGTTGTCTTTTATTTTGTTGTCGTGCAATTAGGAACACTGTTAATCATTTTGGGCATCTATAAAAGTGTGAGGTGGCTTTTATTATTATTTTTTTAAGTTTATATGATCGTGTGTTGTTTTCGATCACTGCTCGTATTTACTTACCACTATTACACCATTTCCAAAGAGTTTTTAAAAATTAGAGAAACGGGTAGTTAAAAGATCATCCTAGAAGTTCTAAACTAGTTTTTTAACATGTGCTTGTTTTAGAAGGAAGTCAATCGTCAAATTACAGAATGAAAGTCAAAAAAACTAGTTCAAAAGATTTATAAGTCACTACATTTAAGGAGTAGGTTTTCACATTAATTGGTTTCAATTTCGTGTTAAATATATACAATTTTCAATATCACTTCAAATTCAGAACATGGTTTTATTTCGAAAGAATTAAAGCAAAATATGGAAATAATTCCAATTGCAATCGGAAATGTATTCTCTTATAGGAGATCGGATGATTTAGTTTTTCAAACATTTTGAATACAAAAGTTAAAATCACTTTCCTCTGAAAATATATGGCAATGTAATTGTGATTTCAATGGAAAAGGGCCTGTTAACTAAAAGGAAGAAAGTCTAAATAATATGTTTGAATACCGCTTACATAAGGTAAATGTCTGATTCAATAAACTAAGTACTACGATTGCGTACAAAATTGAAGAATGACAAATTTTGTGAAAATGTAACGGAAGTTCATTGAGCTACTGCAAACTGAAGGACAAATAGAGGAACTGAAGAAACGGTGGTCTACTAACTGATCGGTTGACGATTAAATCTGCGCAAATCTGTTGTTGAAGTTGTCAAAAAGAGATCGTAATTCATATACGGACTGATGATAGAATTTGTGTGGGCACATGCTAAAAAAATTGATCTTCTATATAAAGACTAATGTCTCTGTACTCCTATGTCGCTTATTACGACAAGGTTTACGTTAAAAAGTGTTATACACAATAAAAACAATGTATAGTATATTCACTCGTAGACCACAAGGTCCATTGTTTTAAGAATTTACTTTAAGGAATGAAGTTTCAAAAACAGAGAAGCAAGCAACACTACAACTAGCCAAGAAGGTGGTTAAGAGGATATATGAACGGACCCTTCTGTTCTTAAGGGGATACAACCTAGAATGTCTACCAAGTTCTCACACTAGGTAGTAAATAAAAATGAGAAAGAAATTACTCATTCCCTTGATGAAACCAAATAGATTGCGAGGGAAAAGTCCACAATTTTCCCTAATTCGTCGTGAAACCTATTCCTCCCCAACCATTTCAGTCTGAGATTCTGTGTCCTAGGAAATTGGCAAATAATATGCCCGATCGTCTCTTCCTCCTTATCTTCGCACAACCTTTAATAGTACGGTATACTACTGTCTCACTTAGTGGCAAATGTTCTAACTAAGCAGTGCCCAGTTAGAATCCCGTTAGTATTTTGGTAGTACCCATATCAAGTGTCCTGGCACTCAACACAATCTAAGAACAAACAACTTGAACATTCCTATATAATTAATCCGTTATCTATATAATTTTGCAATAAAAATAACAGATTTTTTCATTCACAACTCGGGATAGTTCGATTTTGTGCTTAATATGGACAGATAATGTCCTGTGCGTGGGTTGAGACACGACACAGTTATCTATCTATAAGAATTGGAAAACTAACTATCTAAAAACTTTAAAGAAAAAGAGAGTTAAAATTAAACAATCTAGTTTTCAAACTTAGATTTTTATACATACAACCTTTTTTAAGAAATGGTTTAACTCTAAGAAACATTCGTCAAACTGTGCACCATGTGACGTTTTCTTAATATTGCTGCGTTTTTTTAAACGTTGTTTTTATTGTGTTTTCACATTTTTTAAAAAGTTTTTAATAACTACGCTCATTATTAATAAATAAAGCTTGTTAATTCTTCTTTATTTGGTTCGTAAGTGTAATTTCTATAAATTTGTGCGATTATGTGGCTGTTTTCTTTTCAATGTTAAACGAAAAAAGTTGACACCAACCAACATACTCTTGTAGCATATAATAGAAATTGTTTCAAATGGTTAAGCGAGTTGTTTCTATGTTTGTTGATTTATTACCACGATTTAAATTTTGTTTAATATCCATACGAACCCCTTTTTGTTATGGTTGAGAAAAGGTTAAAAGTGAAAAATATTAATTTTGTTTTTTCTCTTTCACATTTTAAAAAAGACACTTTCTTTGCTTTTATTATGATTATTTTAAAATAGTTTTCTTTTTTATTGTTTTTTTTTTTTTTTAATTTGGGGCGTATGAGACATGTTCTTTTCTAAATCTTTTTCGGGTGATAAATGTTTATTTGAATGCATTTATTTGTACATACTTTTAGGCTTCTGGCGTTTCTTTGTAATTAAATTAATTGCAGTTGCTTAAAGTAATTAAAGTTTTTGTAAAATTAGGGTGATATGTATTACAAAAGTTTTTTATATAATTTAAATCTCTTCAGTTACTTCAAGTAATTCAATACTTTATTGTTCTAGATATATTTAAAGAGTTTTTATACAAAAGCTGAAACCTTTTATCAATTCCTAAGCCAAAGACCTTTTTCCTCGTTACATTTGCTGCATGTTTCATAAATTTCATAAACAGCCTTGAACTTCATAATTTAATATTTTAAATTATAGATATTTTCATAGTTTACCAACATGCAGCGTGTACAATTTAAATAAATAAAAACACCTTTGTACCCAATGACACGATAATAATTATTCAACAAATTTAACAAAATCTTATCAAATATTTTAATCTCACGCAAGCCTTAAGCAAAAAATTAAAACAATAACAATTATCTTTTAAAAGTATTTAACATTTTATTTATTATTTTTAATAATAATTTTCGAATTGAAGTAAAAAAATAAACCAGTCTAAAACCAACGATCTAAACAAATAAAATCCCTAATTGAAAGCAAAGTATAGAATACAGGGATAGATCAAATTATTTACAATTTAGCTGAAGTATCTTTAAGATCAACATAGGCGCCAGTTATAACATCCTTAGCAGTCTCTACAATGCTGGTTTTGAAATGAATACGTTTACCTTCCTTCCACATATCGACCTTCAATGTTTGTCCCGGCAATACGGGAGCGGCAAAACGTACTTTTACGGCCTTAAAGAGTGCTGAATTATTGTTGGCATATTTAGCTAAAACAGCGCGCACTGAGAAACCCAAAGAGCAGAGACCATGTAAAATGGGAGTCTTGAAACCAGCAATAGCCGCAAAGTTGGGATCAATGTGTAGAGGGTTTAAGTCACCAGACAAACGATAAAGAGCAGCTTGATCTTCTGAGGTTTTATATTGCACAGAGGCATCAGGTTTGCGGCTAGGATTGGGCACAGTTGGTACTACACCCTCCTTGGGATTCTTCTTACCACCAAATTTACCGGCACCCACCACAAATATGGAGCTTTGATTCTTCACCAACAAACGGCCATTTTCGTCATAAGAATCACAGCTAGTTACTACAACAGCTCCAGAACCCTTATCCATAACATCAAACACCTTGCCATTGGTATTCAATTTACCACTGGTGGGTATATCATCGCAAATTTCCAAATATTGTTCACCATGCAAAATGTTAGTCAAATCAGCTTTACCATCAGGCAAAGCACTGGAAACCAAATTAGTGGTCATGCTAAGCAGAAGACCAGGCATAACAAAGAATGAGGGAATGGCTGTGAAATCAGGATCATTTTCATACAAGAATTTCAAGTCACTGGGATTCTTGACAGTAGCGCCAATACCCAAAGCATACAAAATCAAATCCTTTGAAGCAAAATTGAAAGTATCCTCAATACCGCCAATTTTACCTTCTTTAAGATTTTCCAAAACTTCTAACAAAGTGCCAGAGGCTTCACCAATGGCATTCAAATGTTTGGCATCCCTCATATCAGTGACTTTAGACCAAACATTCTTGACATATTCAGGTGTAATTGTGTCCTGTTCAATAGAGGTACGCAAAACGCAACCTTTACCGCGTACCATGTGGACCTTGGTAGCCCAACCAGCAGCACTTTCAATATAGGAGCCTTAAAATTACAAAGAAATGTAAATTATTGCAATTGTTACACAAAAAAGAACTCTCAAACTAACCTGTATCTTCACAAGATTCATGACACAAATAGGCCACTACGGGAGCAATCAATTGTGGCTTCAATTCATTGAACAATATATCGGGTAAAATTCCCTCAGTCATGCGACTGGCTGCAGTGGGTACAATAACATTGCAGTGTATATTATTTTTGGCGCCTTCAATGGCTACGGTATTGGCCAAACCCACTAAACCCATTTTGGCAGCCGAGTAATTGGCTTGACCAAAATTACCATAAATACCGGAATTTGATGAAGTCATAATAATACGACCATAATTCTGTTTCTTCATATGAGGCCAAGCTGCTTGGGTAACCTTAAAACTACCCTTCAAATGGACATCATTAACCAAATTCCAATCTTGTTCTGAAGTCTTTAAAATACTACGATCACGTAAAATGCCAGCATTATTGATGATAATATCTACACGACCATAATATTGAATGGCGGTTTCTACAACTTTATCACCATCTACTACGGAGTTGTAATTAGCTACGGCCTCACCACCTTTGGCTTTAATTTCATTAACCACCAAATCGGCTGCACGTGTGGAGGCACCCTCACCATTATGGGCACCACCCAAGTCATTTACCACTACCTTGGCACCACGGGAAGCCAAAAGTAAAGCATATTCACGACCCAAACCCGCACCGGCACCAGTCACAATAGCTACACGTCCATCAAAACGCAATTGTTCAGCGGCCATTTTTTCAATTTTCTGTTGTTATTGTTGCTCTGGTCTAAAACAAACTGAGTACAATTTTAAACTGTAAAATTAATTGAAATGAAAAAATTTTATTTAAGTTTGCAAATATATTCAAATACAAGAAATACAGGCCCGTCAAAGTTCAGTTTTGTTGTCCACATATACTAAACAAAATAGCCGGAGTAGACGATAATATTTTGCAAGTGTATTTGTATATTTGTGGAACCGGTGTATTTAATGATAAATCGAAGAAGAGCATATACAATTACATATTAGCTTTTGCGATAAGACTTTTTATTTTATAGATTATTTCTCTATACTGCAGAGCTGTAAAATTTGAGTTCTTGGGGTTTTCTTTGTTAAGAAAAAGTTAACGTAACATGTGAAATGGAATGGCAAAAAGGGAAAATGTTATAAAAGATGAGTTTATAATAAAATTTCAAAAAATTTTGAAAACGAGGGCCGAAATGATCGATACCTTTTTTAATATATTTCTTGTTTGATATCGAATGTCATAATCTAATATTATGTCATGGAGGTCTTCTTATAAGCGGCCTAAAAAGTTGCATACAAAATTGTTCCTTTGTTCTTTTTAATCATACATAAAAAAATGTTATTTGAAAAAAAGAATGACAGTTTTTGCTAATTGATAAGAAATGTGTGTATATATAATTATTATCCTATTTTGATAACAAAAAAGTGCTAGTCATTACTAGATAGTAAAATCTATTGATATACTGGATATACTGGATACTGGATCTAGTGACTCTATTGATATACTGGAGCACCGTAGCAACGTGGGGTGGATTTCACTGTTCTCTTGATACTAGAAATTAGGAAATAAGAAATTAGGGAACTTGTTCCAGAAATCAGTATATTTTAGAGTAACACCCGTCTTTATTCATGGACACACCCATTTGTGGTAGATTAGCCAGTAGAATGCACAACTTCACTACACAGTCAAAATTCATTCTTCATTAGCACTGTTCGTATGTAGAATAAACTTCCTGCTGAAATATGTCCTATCACTTTTGATAAAAAAAACATTTTAACTATTCACTAACACTACTCGCTCTATCCACCTTCCCACATCCTATTTTCCTAGTTCCAATACAATGTTTCGCATAAGTAGGGTCGTCTCCTGAGTGCTGGTCCAATAAAAAAAGTCAAGTAAAATTTTCCTAAAAGACCACTACAATCTATAAATACATTTGTCTGAACGTTTTATAGTTTTCATATTTTTTTTGGTTAATGCTTGGAGTTTTCTTAAGAGTATTTTGAATTTAATTGTAACGTATTTTAGTTGGGGACTTGGCTCAGGATAGGCTCCTTAAAGGCCGAAGTGTACTTCTTTAGTTTTGATGTGTAACACACATTCTCCTTTGAAACTAAGGGCGGGTTTTTCTGATAAAGATAATTTTCATTCTTTAGTTAAACCTGGTTTAATATGTGTTTTGTGTTTTTCAGTAAAGTTATTTATTATCTAAGTCTAAGGGCGGGTTTCTTACTACTCAGTTAAACTAGGCTTAACTTGCTGTAAGATTAAACTCCGAACAAATTTAGGCGGACTTTAACCGATGATTGTGTTTTTCAGTTTTAGATTTATGCTCTGTTAACTTTGTTAGTATTGCCAACTTTTCACTCAAAAACATATACAATGAACAGCTGTTTTTTTGCAAACAATACATTTGTAAAATGGAAAATTTTGGAAAAATGTTAAATAAACATTTAAAACAATAATAAATAAAAGAAAAGAAATCAGAAAATTTCAATTTACTTAATATATTAAGTTTTTGTTCTTCCGAAATCATTGTTTTATTGTTTTTGTTCATTGTGTTTTCTCACTTATAACTTGAGTTTAATTGGCCAATTACACTCAGTTAAACTAAGATAATTAGTAACTTTACTGATAACTGAAAAACACGAAACATATATTAAACTAGGTTTAAACAAAGAATGACGATGTTATAAGTGAGTGAGTTATAAGTCCGCCTAAATTTGTTCCGAGTTTAATCTAACAGCAAGTTAAGCCTAGTTTAACTGAGTAGTGAGAAAAACACCCAAAGTAACAAACTAAATCGGTACAATGTTCAATTTTACAATCTGTAATTGTTTTTGAAAAGTTTATCAATAAAGTCATCTATTGAATTACTCGTTTCATAATTTAACAATAAGTTTAGCTTTAATTAAAGCTTAATATTTCCAAAATTATTACATTAATTTTTTAATTAAAAACTTTATTTTTGCACCACTATGCAATGTACAAAACTATATGAAAAGTTTTTTTTTTCAATAGCAAACAAGTTCGATTCAGCCAAATATTATAATTTTATAGTTGTAAACGAACATGCTGGAAACTAAAGAAATTTATTACTTGTTTTTGTTGTTATCACCAACTTTTGTTTTTTGTAATATGAACTTTGTTCCTTTGTACAATTTTCGAACCATTGGAGTAAAATCAATTAATGGGACGCGCACCAATAAATTTAATCCAAATGTTGAATAATTAAATATAAATTTAATATAAATATATTCCTAACACGTTTAATAACTTTTTGAATCATTTAATTAAAAAGTTTTTAAAATTGTTTTTATTGAAAACAAACGAAACTTATGAAAAGCCGGAGAGGTGTGGAGGGTGTGTCAACACAAAAACTTACCAATATAGTATGATTTTACTTTATTTTTGGCAAAACAATAGAAATTCCTTTTAAAATCTTTGTGATTGAATAGTTTTTGCCTTAATTACAATTGCAAAAGCGATAATTAAAAAAACATGAAATCAAAATTGCGAAGTACAACTGGAATGACCGACCATCTACAACTTGATTGAATTTGACGAATGAATAAAAATAAACAAGAAAAAAGATACTAAGACCTAGAAAAGCTAATAATTTGACATTTTCTTTTAGTGCAGTTTTCGTTTACAAAACTTTAAACATATTGAAATGTGGCAACTTTAATATGGTTTGTGTCTTTACTAGTTTTTTTCTTTATACACCTTTAATATTTCACCACTTTAGACATGTTGTAACATTAAACTATAGGTTGCAAACGAACTTCAAATATAGTTTAAACAGTGGAATGCTATCGATTAGATAGAAATTGTAGTTTTTGAATTTACTATAATTTTAAATCAAGTGAGAGAAATGGTACTTTTCAATTTTCTATAATATGCAACCAAACATACGAGCTAAAACGATTACTATTGAATGGGAATCTATAAAATGTTTTAAGTAATTATACCCTACACCACTATAGTGGGGAGGGTATTATGCGTTTGTGCTGAAGTTTGTAACACCCAAAAATATTGGTCCTAGACCCACCTTAAAGTATACCAATCGCCTCAGAATCACTTTCTGAGTCGATTTAGCTATGTCCGTCCGTCCGTCTGTCTGTGTCCATGTAAACCTTGTGCGCACGCTACAGGTCGCAATTTTCAAGATAATTTGATGGAATTTGGCACATACTCTTTTTTGGTTCAAGGACGATCGCTATTGAAAATGGTTTAAATCGGTCCATTATTTCTCCTAGCCCCCATACAACCGTACCCTCCGAATCGGGCCTTTAGGATCATAAGTACGTTAAATGTTTTATAATGTCAACGAAAATCAGCAAAAATTAGTTTTATAGAACAATAATTGAGAATACTAATTTTTATTGTGATCGGGCCTCATTTGACCCTACCCCCATACAGACACCTCTTCAGAAAATGACTTGATGGTCAAAGTTAACTTATAATTACTTATAAAACGATTAAAATCTACATAAATGACTTTGTAGTAGACGTTAATTCATCTACCAAAATTTATAAGGATAGGCCCATATTTACCCCTTCTCCCCTATGAGCCCTCTTGTAGAAAATCTCTCTTTTTTGTCAACAATAAGTAAAAATATTCCATAATAAAACAAATTAAATGCTTTATTTAAAAAAAATTCAAAATTGTAACATACTGACTGGTGTAGGGTATCATATGGTCGGCAATGTTCGACTATAAATTCATACTTGTTTTTTTATAGTTTTCGTTTTTGATTTTTTGTGTATAATAATTAACTAATCGTTATTTTTTTCCTTATTTCAGACTCTGGGATGTTCGCAATCAAAACAGTTGCATGAAAATCTATCGTGGTCATATATCACATGTTAACTCTGTAAAATTTTCACCGGATGGCCTTTGGATTGCCTCGGCTGGCACCGAAGGTTCTGTCATCATTTGGGATATACGTAAGAGTAAACAGATTATGGAATTTTGTGATCAACCAGCTGGTGCTGCTATAACCTGTATACAATTTCATCCATTTGAATTTTTACTGGCTGTGGGTCGTGTTGATGGCACCGTCTGTATATATGATTTAGAAACAAAATCACGTATAACACAAACAGATTCGACTAGTTTATTTTATCGTCATCCCATTAAATGTATAACATTTAGGTAAGTTGGTGTTTTTTACTAAGTTATTTTTGTAAAGTTCAAGTGAATAGTAAAATCGGTGAAATATTAAACCAACTAAAGATTTTTCAAAATATTGGAATTATATGCAAAGCATGTTCCTCTCTTTAAACAGTCAATGCCTTTTAATATTCTAGTTTTGATTAGACTAATTGTTCTTTAGGTTTACTAAATGGAACTTAAACATCCTTTCTAAATGTTTTCTTTTAAAGTTTTGAAAAAAATTTTTACCTTATAAAGGTACTGATTACAGTATTTACCCATTTACTTCCAAATATTTGGTCAAATAAAAATGTTGAATGTTAATGTGTCATTTCTATTTTAGTGAAAATGGTGAATGTTTGTTTGTGGGCACAGCAGCTGCTATTTCAGTAATTGGTTGGGAACCAGATCGAGAATTTGATCATATTAAATCGGCTTGGACAGCATTGGGTGATATGAAAATTGTCAACAGAAGATTGGTAAGTTTTTTTTTTAATTTATATAATAAATACATTTTTAATAAAAAATCAAATTTTTAATAGCAAATAAAATTTAAAAAAAATTTTTATTTTTATAAAAAAATCGATTATTAGTGAAATTTTGAACTTTTGATTTTTTACTGAAAACTAAATCTAAATTTTAATAAAAAGTCGAATTTTTAATGAAAAATCAATTTTTTATTGAAATAGTGATCATTTAGTAGAATCCGTATTTTTAGTAAAAATAATATTTTTTGTAAAAAAGTCCAGTTTTGAGGAAAAATCGGATTTTAGTAACAAAAAAAATTGTATTTTAGGATAAAAACATAAATTTTACTTGGGAATTGAAATTGACAAATTGTTCAAAATAAACTATTGCAACTTGACTATTCCATAAAATCATTATCTGTATATGTTATTTAAATTTTAGATTTGTGGCTCCTTTGAACAGGAATACGTTAGCATTGATGCTCTCAGTGTTAACCGAGTATTCCCCTTTTATAATCCATCTAACAATACCGCCCCCGCCTTTAATCACAACTCAACCACACGAAAAAGTTTTTCGCGAGGCAATCAGAAGTTAAGACTTTCGATTGGTGGTACAAAACCGTCCAGATTGGTGGAAGAAAATGAAGATAATCGTAGCCCGAGTTTAGATGGTCATTCGTCGCCAAATCTCAGCTTAGAATTGGTTGATGAATCTGCCATAGATCCTGCAATGCAAACACCCACATTACCGTCCGTTTCTACACATCCTCTCAATGGTCATGGAGGCAATTCAATAAATATAACCCTAACAGATTTTGAAACAAGCTATACGTCAATGGGAGGCAGTAGTGGTGGTGTTAATGTCCCCTTGAAAAAACTATCATCTTCACCTTATCATTTTCCCACTATAGCTTCAAGCACAGCATATTCATCATTTGGTGGTAGTAGTTTGGGGGCCTTAAATTTTGATGGCCCCAGCTCATTGAAAATGCCCGGAGAACGGGGAGATATATATCAATATGAACGTTTTGTAGATCCTTTTAATCAGGATTCCGAAATAAATTTCAATGAAAGTTTCCCGCCTGTTATAACAAATTACGATAATACCGAAATGGTTGAAGATTTTCCAGTCAATACAAATCTTCATCAACCGCCCGGTTCGACAGGCCCAATAAATGGCACCAGCAATTCGGTGAGTTCCACAACCAGTTCGTCGAATTTCGCCCATCCGCCTCCGAAGACAGCTAAACCAAAAACAACATCGCACATTACAAAACGCACTACCCAGGTAACGAGCGGTGGTGGTGGTGTTAAGAACAGTGTTTCCTCCACCTTTCAACAACGCAATAAACTATCGCAAGTATCATCCGTCAGCACAACTGAATTGCACAAAATGGATGATAATATGCTTATTAAGAAATCCGCTTCATCACATATTGTTGTAAATAAAAATAAGGCACATGTGAATAAAGAGAATGCACGTAATAAAAATATCACTGTGCAAATAATAACTAAACCTCCTACACGTTCACGTACTTCGTTGGAATTGAGATCACCGCAAAAGCAAGCACAGCAATCGGCGGCACAAAGACAGACACAAGTAAGTAGTGTGTGTGGGTGTGTGCTAGTTATTGTATAGAAAAATATTATATATCTTCCATTGATTCATTTAGTTACTTATATATCAGGCATGGAAAATTTTATTTTAAAATAGTACTCAGTTTTTTTCAAAAAATATATTTCAAAATGTCCTTTAAATTGTGTATGAATTAGCCTATTGACCAGTCTGTGGACTAATCTGTTGACTAGTCTTTGGACTAGTCTATTTTTTTCAAAGTCATTAAGTATCGAAATTAATAATAGTACTGAATTTTTTATGCCTGCTATATAAAATAAAAAGGAAGTACTGTTTGGAGATTTAATTGATTTCATGTGATTTTTATTTTTTATCCAATTAAAAACTAGAAAAATCTGTATTTTTATCAGATATAATAAATATGTTCAGTAAAGTCTTTATAGAAATTATATAAGTTGAATCATTTGTACTTCCTTTTTATAATTGTATAAGAAACAAATCCTTAATACTAAAATAAATTTGGTTTCTGGTGTTACGTATAAAATGGTGTTGTTGTTGTACATATGAATTTATATTGTATGCTATAAAATTGTATTTTTTTTGCTTTTTCTCTTCTTTTTTTAAATTATAGCGCCTTTCTAGTTACAACATGGATACTAGTAATGGCTCTGCAAATGTGTGTATTTATTTTATTTCATTATTTTCATTAATTTTGTATGTTTTTTTTTTTTGTTTAACCCAATATTGAATATCCTAATAGTTTTTGTTGTAATAATATAAAAAAAGAATGCATGTTTAAACTTAGTGTAATTGTTTATTAATTATTCAATTTGGGTTTTAAAATATTTCTTTTGTAAGTGATACTAATTTTTTGTAAATATATACTTTCTCTTAGATTCCTATTAGTTATCGTCCAGATCCGTCTTTACTCAGCCAATCGGGTGTGAATCAAAAAAGCTTTAATAATAGTCGTCATGGTATTGATGATAATGTACCAGAAATTGAAATGTTATCAGCAACACATGAACAAGTTTATCAGGAATTAAGTAATCGCAATGCAACTTTACAAATTATACGAAATTCAACAAGGTATGTTAAAAGATTTTTAATTTTTTTTAATAATAATTACATAATTTTAATTGAAATTAACTTTATATGATAAAAAGTCCGTTTACATTATACCACAAGTAATATAATCTGTCAAAATTTTGTTTAGAAGAGATATAATGGCATAGCCCAAAAGCAATATGAGAGAGAATATTAATGAAAAATTTGACAGCCTTCATTTTTTAAATGATTAAAAATACAAGAAAGTTTCATTTGATAAAGGCTTTTATTCTGTTTTTTAAAAATACGAATGGATTTTCATTTGATTTTTCATAAGTCTTACGTAATGTCTCATAGTCTAAAAATACTTTTAGATAATTAAGATAACATGGGAAGTGCTCGTATTTACTTAAGCAGAAGTAATTGGTAGAATCAGACAGAAAGTCAAATAATTTTAAAAATTAAAAAGAAATTGTGATATGTGAAATAAAATAAGAAAATTAAAAAAATGTAAATAGAAAACTTAAGTGATAAGCAAAAGAAAAAATTTAAGAAAACCTCAAAAAGTTGTAAAAACATATTAAGTTCTCTTAAGAAGCAAGTTTAATTTTAGGAAGGTATATAAAAAGGAGTAAGATTGTAATAATTTTAACACACTTTTGTTAAAATTATAAGTTTTCAAAAATATAACATAACACACATTATTAATTATTGTGTTACAACTGTTCCATTATATGTAGTAAATTGCAATTTCCTTTGAAAAATTGCCAGCTGTTACAGTTGTTTTTAACATAATAATCTTAAGCCCTGTGGATCTTAGATCGAATAATCTTTGAAGTTAATCAATTCAGAAATTCATTTCAGAAATTTGCCTTTTTTTTAAATATTTTTTTTTCTAAAAAAACACGTAGCTTTCCTCATCCAATCGTCCAGATTGGCGAAAGAAAATGAAGATAATATTATGTATTAATTATATTTAATATCTGTACAAAAATTGTGGTGCCTTAGCTCCTTTGTTGGTAAAACATTAAGAAAGTCAGTCTCGTGGACGTAAATTCTAAGAAATTTTCAATCAATGTTCATGAGGAATGTTATATCCTCACGAACATTGATCGCCTCAAAATATTTGGATATTATTTCGGGGAAAGCCTGACAATTGCATAGAAAGTGCTCCAAGGTTTTACTGTCCCTTTACATGCTCTGTATTCGTCTGAATCCGCAAGTCAAATTTTGTATACATTTTGATTAAATATTATGATACTAACCATATACTCAGTTTGTGGAGGATTTTCTTCCTATTTTCATTTGGGTCGCCCTAAGGGATCTTTGTGGTTTCACCCACGGTTTCATTCTAAGACCTCTTTTGAAATTCTCTCACCTAAATTTTTAGTTCTGCGCACGTTGCATCAAATGGTTTTGCGTAATCTTATGAAATTCTTCCGCTCTTTCGTTGCCGGCGGTTGTCTGTTACCCATATGCTGTAAATCTTAAAATTCTCGTATATATTTGGATATAATTTCGGCGAATGCCTGACAATTGCATAGAAAGTGCTCAAAGGTTTCACTGTCCCTTTACATGCTCTGCATTCGTCTGAATCCGCTGGTCGGATCTGTATACATTTTGAATAAATATTATGATACTATCATAGACTCATTTTGTGGAGGATTTTCTTCCTATTTTCATTTGGGTCGCCCCAAAGGATCTTTGTGGTTCTACTCACGTTTCATTCTAAGACCTCTTAGGAAATTCTCTCACCCATATTTTAATTATGCAGAATGTTGCATCAAATAGTTTTGCGACGCTTTATGAAATTATTTTGCTCTTACGTTGCCGACGGTGGTCTATTACCCATATGCTGTAAATCTTACCTCTAGAAGAGTGAATATTATGAAGATCTAAATTTTAAATTTTAATGCAACATTAAATTTCTAGTAAAAACTTATTCATTCAATTTTAGTAAAAATTTTATTTTTATAAAAAAAAATTCACTTTTTAGTGAAGAATTGAGTTTTTAGTAAAAAGTTGAATGTTTGTAAAAAATATTTTTTTTTTTTTTAAAAATTACATTTATAAGCAAAATTTTTAGTGAAAATTAAAAATTTTGGTGAATTTTGATTTTTTGGTGAAATTTTGTATTATTAGTGAAACATCGATTTTTATTAAATAAAAATGTGATTAAAAATTTTTTGGTTAAAATTTACATTTTAGTGAAAATTCAAATTTTTAGTGTAATTTAAAATTTATAATAAAAATTGGTATTTTAAGTGAAACTTTTAAAATTTTCTAAAATTTTGAGAAATTTCAAAATTTTATTTTAATGAGATTTTCGAAAAAACTACGCTGATTTTGTATCCATCAGTATTTCTCCATCACATTAAATTTCGAGATATTATGTCCTATAGTTTGAACAAAATCTTCATTTACCGTATTTGGGACGTTGTAACAGAGCAAAGACATCATTCATTTCTAATTTTGTTATGTCAACGATAAGTTCAATCTGTGGACTTTAAAACAAATAAACGTTTTACTTCTGTTATATATTCTCTTAATTATTCGAGTTATCTGATGCCTGATTCGATTTTAAGCACAAAACAATAATTAAGTTAAAATAATTTTTAAAGTAAAACTGTAGTTGTTAGTGTGGTTGCTTATCAGTCTTGGGATGGTGGGCTAGTTTTCACCAGACAGATTTACTATTCACTCATCATCCTTCTCGGTTAGGTTAGAATATAATAAGTAGTTGTATAGTGGGAAAATAAATAATCAAATATTAAGAGTATATAGGACATAAAGTTGTTAATAAACTTTTCATTTATGCGCGAAATGAAAATAAGTGTGTTAAAATGCATTCGATCTCATTCCTTAAAATCTATGAAAGAGTTACATATTAATAAATTATACAGTTCATACAAAGTTATCGTTGAATACAGTCGTGCTCTTTAATAACTGCATCGCGCGTTTATAGGCAAATTCTTTACAGTCTGCTCTCTTTTCATTTATTATTTAAT